>NW_010516285.1:0-369 GCF_000687285.1 Phaethon lepturus
GAGCCGGGCCTGGCTGGCATGAGGCGAGGGACGCCATAAGCGCGCCATAAGCACGCCATAAGCACGCCATCATAAGCACTGGCTTTGCTGGGCCCGTGCTGCCGAGGTGCGGCCGGGGCTGGGAGGAGGGAGCAGCCTGAACGCCCGTGGGTCCAGCTGCAAACCTGCGTCAAGGGACGGCTGAGCCCATCATGCTGGAGGAAGCGGCCGCCATGTCCCCGTCACCCTGATGGCTCATTTGGCCCAGATTGAGCCATTAAGAGGCAGAAATTGCAAAACAATTTGTTTGTTCCTTGCAAAAAGCGCTCCGCAGAGCGAGCAATCGATGGCTGCGGGGCACGGGCGGTGCCAGGGCGCTGCTGCCTTCCT
>NW_010516285.1:404-616 GCF_000687285.1 Phaethon lepturus
GCCGACGCCGTTCTTCGCAAAGGCAGCGAGCGCTGGGCGCGCGGGCTGACAGCACCCGGCCCCTGCCCCATCACTCAGGCGTGTTTTATTGAAGGCGTGAAACAAATGTTCTCTACAAATACGACGAGGTGAAGGTAAACAGGGGCCAGAGGAACTATCGACGTTGAAAGGAAAGGCAGGGATTTACCGGGGGTGCTGGGGCAGGCGGTGCG
>NW_010516286.1:0-501 GCF_000687285.1 Phaethon lepturus
TCCGCCGCCGAGCATCCCCCTCCGTAGCGGTGAATAAAGTGGGCCACACGTCACAGAGGATTAAGGACAGGTCATAGCGCAGAAGAGCAATCGGGAAACAAAAGAAAACCGCTTGGTCCCCATTTGCTCCAACAGAAATCGTTCTTCGGGGAGCTGTGCTTAACTTGAGCCTTTGCAAAATGCCTGTGGCAGCTGGTTTGTGGGGTGAAATTCAGTTTTCCCGAAGTTTAGGTCGCTGGTGCACCGGTAGCGGCAGGAGCGTTAGAGTGCCCGAGCTGCCATTTGGGTCATTCAGCACGGTCGGGGGAGGTGGGAGATGCTCAGCAGGGTAGAGGGGAAGCCCAAATACCCCCATACCGTGGCCGTGCCGCTGCAGTCAACAGCTGGGATGGTATTCGGGTCTCTCCCCCAACATCTGGCTGCCCTTCGAGGTGAGAGTGTCCCCAGGTCCCCCACCGAACCCTCGCAGGGGGACAGGGTCGCCGCAGCGGCAGTGGCAGC
>NW_010516286.1:530-11650 GCF_000687285.1 Phaethon lepturus
GTATCATAGTGCCGTCCGCCGCCGAGCATCCCCCTCCGTAGCGGTAAATAAAGTGGGCCACACGTCACAGAGGACCCACCTCCGTCCCCGGCGGCCGCCTCTCTCGCCGCTCCTCGGCCACCCGCCGGCAGAAGCTGGGGCTTCCTGGTAAAGAGCTGACAGGCTGGCACCAGTTAACAACTGGAAAAATCCGAATGTACCCACTAGGGAGGACAAAAGTTTCCAGTCCAGGGATGGTTTTTAGGAGGGAGGTTCATGTCTTTATTTTTATGCATTTTTTTCCCCACATAAATATCACGTACCCTATTTTAAAAGGATGTTCAGATGGAAGAGGTAAGCACAGAAATACTAGAAAAATGCTAAGTTATTAATTCCTACCATTAACTGACTCTTCTTTTGCACACACATGGGATGACTCAGTCTTTACTAGGCCACATCATTTTGATTTGGATGGTTGTTTGCATCATTTGCTAAATAAGTAGCTATTCAGTATCTGATTTTCTCCTCCTCATTTGACCTATGTTCCCATGGCCCATTTAGTATACACTTTTTTTCTTTTTTTTTAAATGGCTTTGTACACCTTTCTGGAGAACGCCCTGACTGAGCGTAAGGCTGGCTGTATGGAAAATGCCCACATCCCTGATACTGGGCCTCTGGGAACAAAGCAATGGAAAATCACGTAATTCAAGAGAAAGTGCAATTTTGTGTTTTGGCCACCCCTTGGAATGAATGAATCCTGGGTTTCATCCTCAGGTGCCTGACTATTTCTTGTATTTTACCCCATGACTAGCTGCTATAAAATACAAAAACAGTGTTTCCAGTAGTCTTAGTTCAAACTTTTTTTTTAAATTATTGATCTTGATTTGATAAGCTTTATGGGAGGTTTTTAAGGTGCTTAAAGGTGTTACTTTGATTCCTAGACTTTCTTTTCCCCAAAATAAAAGGCTATTAAAATTCTTCTGGGAGGCCTTGGAATATGCTATTGTGACAGTATGTCCACCTCAGCATGGATAATCCTCTCCAGAGAACTTACTGAGAGCATTATTTTAACCCTAATGTAGGTCCCCTGTGAGGGACAATTTGCTGATGGGATTGTTAAAGTGGCTATGATTGCTGTTAGATACAATGACTGTACAAAGTGTGAGACTTGAAGCCCCAGGGGAAGTTAGAAATTACAACTAATTTTAAATGTGTGCACAACTACCAAGTCTGTCTGTAGGATGGTACACCTATGAGGATGTCTATTTCTGTAGAGAGATAAACATTTCAAAATAGCTATCTATTAAGAAACAATAAATCCCTCATGAATAGAATTTGCATATAAATATTTTGAGTATATTTTTGCCTGCACCAAATTACTAAATCTTTATGCATTTCTAAATCTTTGCTGAAAAAAGAGATCATTTCTCTGTTTGCAATCTGCATCTCATAGGGATGAGCGAAGCCCTGATTAGTGACCTTTTACTGCATAACTATAGATCAATGTAGGAGTAAGAAAGAAGACAAAGACCTCAACACAAACTCCAATATATAGTAACAATTGCTTCCTTTTTCATGACACTTGCATTACTAATTAGCTTTTAAAACCTGTGTAAAATGTGTACCTCAGAAATGTATTTTCCTACGATATACTTATTTCCTGATGCGAATTTCTTGAGGCTGACATGTTTCTAATACTTTTTGGATGACTAGTACTGCAACAAAAATTAGAGGGGCTGGATTTATTGGAAAGGACATAGAAATAGCTATGAAAGGTCACAAATTTGACTGACTGCAGGAAAATTATATTCAACAACATCCAGTGATTGCACTGAAATGATTCTTCATGAGGCTAAATTTAAAATAGATTTTTTAAGACTCAGAAAATAACTACAGAAGGCTAAGAATGAGCACAGGAACACTGTTTTCAGCAATGAGCAATGATTGCACTGGAAAACAATTCATTGTGACACTACATTTTAAAAAAGATCCTTTTTTACCTTAGTTTGGGATTGAGGGGCTACTGAATGCCTTCTGTGAAAATAAATATTTGGGTCAGTAAATTGTTGGGTGTCCCTGTCATTGCTATAAAAAGGATGAGAGCTTTCCTTCCAAGCCCAAATTTCCATGTATAATCTATTTATGATTCAGTGATATCTCATTATCATCACAGACTAAATGAAGCAGAATGGTCTAATAGCTTGGTTTGCATTATTCAGGACATGGTTTAGGGATCATGGTGGCGCTGGATTAATGGTTGGACTTGATGATCTTGAAGGTCCTTTCCAACCTCAGTGATTCTGTGATTCTGTGATTCTGTGATTCCAGTCCATGATTCCTTGCCCTAAACTTAATGCAGTTTAGCGTAGTTGCATTGTTACTGTCTTTTGCAAATTGCATTGATGTCCTTGCCTTGCTATGTCTTCCAGCACTGATTTATACCTATATAGTAAATTGTTGCCAACCAATACTTCATCCATCCCCACAACCTGCAGATTGCAAAGACAAAACTGATCTCTCCATGCTTTTCAACAAAGAATTTGTAATAAATATGATACCAAGTCTTCAGAGAAAAAACAAACCAGAACTTGTGTAGACTGTTGTAAATGTTATTAGGTGTTAAATAATGACCTAGGAATTCCACAAACAATAGTGTGTCACTTTACTTTTTTTCAAGTGTCTTTTTATTTCTACAAATCTATAAAATTCAGACACTTTAAAGTTATTATTCAGTCTTCAGTGCACAATAATAAAACTCCGCCACTTTGAAAAACTGTTGGCATATATTCAGTTTTTATTTTTCAGAGTAACTTGTCTTCTCTTCCATCTTACACAGAAAATAATGGGAAGATCCTTTCAATAAGTAAAATGAAAAAAATCTTTAATTTCTGATTTTATCTGATTAAAATCTCTTTCAGTAAGAATCATAATCCTTTATGTCCCACCTGTCGGTATTGACACATACGTAAGCCATGAAGTGAATGTAAGTATTGATTTATAGAATTCAAGTGCTGCAAAATTGTTTTAATGCACATAGTAATGAGGCTCAAGACTGTAAAAATAGCTATGACCTCCACGGGATTCTATTAGGACTCATTTTATAATGAGTAACTTTGCAGTAATTTTCCACGGAAGGAGAGTATGAGTATTAACTTTTGGTCAGTTTTGGCAATGTGTATCTTCCAGTTTGGCAATTTCATTATAAAGATCTATCACACACAAGCAGAAAATTAATTTAATTCATTCCAAGACAGTTGTTTGTTTGAACAGATAGAAACCTGTCTCCCACTTTTTTTTTCACATGAGGTTTTTTTTGAAAGAAATATTTTCAAATTCTCAAATCATTTAGGGTATGAAATGTATGCTGTTGAACTATATGTCATCCTAAAACTAGGATGTAGTTTTCCTAAAACTAAGAAAGCTGGCATCTTTCTTGTTATATTTCCCAGGTCATATCTGGTTACTTTTGCAAAGCACACAGGAGCTTTTTAAGTCTATCTATACTAAAAATTGTGGTTAAAAATATGCAGATATATTTACCTATCTTTTTAAGTGAACATACAGTTGAATGCTTTACTGACATTTTGCCTCTAGCAATATTTTCTTTTAGGTCCCAAGCTATGGCGAAACATTAAACGCAGGCCACATTTTGATGCTAATAACTTCCCAAAGTAACTATAGTTACTCAGGCCTTAAATGCTTACTTGGATTGCTCATTACATTTGGTGGAGGATTTTTAATTTACAAGAGAAATAAGATCTTTCTTATAAGAATAAGGAGGGGGAAAAGGATCAGTTCACTACAACTGTTTTGAATAAAAACAATCAGAAATTAAAAATTGCTTATTAATTTAAATTAGGAGTAGTTCCAGCAGGGAAGAGTAAGATAAAGAGAAAGAATGGAGACATAACAGACAGATACTCTGTAAGTAAAGGAAGAATAATACACAACCAAACTTAATCCTAGTGGTTCAGGAGGTAAAGGGAAAGGTTCCTCTTGTTTATTCTTATCTAACTGTAGTTGAGCTAGTCAGCAAAAAAACCCAACCAAAATGCACTTAAAAAGTGTGATTCAGCCCACCTTGACATCTAAAGCAGGTGTGACAAATAGTGCTCTAGAAGCTCTTACTGACAATGGGCACTTCTAAGAAATGTAAAAAAATGACTCAAACGTAAATGCTGACTTAGTTGATATCTTTAGCTAGATGAAATGAACCCTTCCTTAATGTCACTGTGTGGTTCCTTAGGAGGGAGGGCATCTCTATACTGAAATGTGAATGTCTAAAATGGATGAAGGGAAAGAAGGGGGCAACTTTCTGAAAACAGTGGCACACTGACCAAAAATAAATAATTTAAAGAAGTTATAAACAAACTATTATGTAAACAAGTCTAAATTGTGGCATTATTTTCAATATAAGAATGCGATTGTTTTGAAATAAAATGTAATGTTTAGTTAGCATTTTTTTTGTACAATAAAAACAGTTTAATGAATACACCACAAAATTCCATCAAATAAAAGAATACCACAAAAACCCAACAGTAAGACTTTTTCACAGTGGGCATTCCCCTGTCTCCATGGCAGCTGTGGACACTTCCAAGTTTTGGGTCTATTCATTACTATTACCTGCCTCCACATGCAGCAAACATTTGAATCCATATAAATAAGAGTTTTCATGGGATTTGAAGATAGAGATAACATTATTATATATATAAATAATATATTTTAATTTCACCAATTATCTTTGACAGCTTTAATCTAAAAGTTGCTAAACCTTTACCTCTCGGGTATCTGCACCGCGTTTCAGGGACAGGATCTCTGCTTTTTTCCTCTTTTTGTGGTAGCAAAGACACAAATTTCATGCATCCCACTATCAGACAGCACTGGGTAAATAGTCACAGACAACTGAACATGTATGGTGAAAGCCATCCCCCAATTTCTGTACAAACAAGATCCTAATGAAGACAGTTTTGCTGGCTCCTTCACTGAAAACAGGCAAAATAAGTGACAAAGAACCGAAGGTAATTTTTTTCAGATCATTCTTTACTCTCCTGGCAAGTTGCAGAAAATTCAAAAAGAGCCGGGAAGAAGATATTGTTCATAATCGCTATAAAAGGAAGCTGTGTAGTCTCCATCTTTCCCTCAGCTATTTTACTTGCAAGATCACAGATACCTCATGAGAATAAAGTTTCTTGCACCACTCAATCATTTATTTCCAGGTACTGTTGTTCCCCCACTCCAGTTTATCTCCAAAATACTCTGTTTATTAATAAATAGACAGGTTCTACCTTCATTGTTTGCACAGTCTGCTCCTCAAGTGTTTACAAAGAGAAACAACAGAAAATAAAAGTAAATTAAATAAATGGAAATACTGACTATGTGAGGGAGATTACATCATTTTTCTTATTTGGTTCATAAAAAATGAAGTAGAAAGGCAATTATCTGTCCAATTCCACCTTCTACAAAAACTGTAGAACTGTTACATGATTCTTCATGGTATGAAAGGAAGTAATGTATTGTGCTCATTTTAGCTTTCAAGCCTGCCTACAAGTCAGTAGGCAAATAAGTATTTCAGAATCTATGATTGAGATCTGTCGTTACAGCTATCTCTTTAAAAAATTACAGAATATAAAAATAAATTTCCTGTACTAATGATCTCTTCTGGGAGAATCTCAAAGAAAGCCTTTCCCTTTTTCTGCAAGTAATGTCCTCAATACCTTTAAAAGCCACCACTAAAAACCCTTCAAAACAAGTCTGTGAGTAAAAACGTGGAAAGACTACTTAAAACCTTTCTAATGCTCCATTTTTGTGTGCTGTGATCTTTTATTACCAAAAAAAGTTTTTAATAAAATCTGACGTGGCTCCTTAGCCACCGAGTTTCAGATGTGTATAGTGGCAGAAGTCTTGCTTTGCTTTCAGCTAGCAAACACAGCAACACAGTGTATAAAAATATTGGTCCTTACCCAGTCACTCTTGGGAGAACATTCTTAGGTGGAGCTAACTGTCCTCTGGTAGGGATCAGGAAAAACTGCTTATCAGTACAAATGCCATATGAGAGGATATAGATGGATTTATTTGAATATCAAGTTCATTCCTCCATTCCAAGCAAATTAATTTTAAGAAACATGGCACATATGCAAGTGCTAAAAAGGCAGAAAAAAATCAGCACCATCAGGAGTAGTTGGGAATGTGTCCCAGGGAGAAGCCTTGTGGGAGAAAGTCAGAACTTGCCTTCTCATGAGCAACGTTAGAGCTGAGATGACGCAGTCTGGACCAACTAACCTCTAGGCATTACAGGTTGGAAATTGGCTTATGTGCTTTACATTCAAATCCAAAGGAAAGTTAAAATAGCTTTATTCCATGAGACATCTAAAATATGACTGAAAGTAAAGTTAGTAAAAAAGAATTGTGAAGGGACAAGCCTCAGTGATTTAAATTGCAGTCACATTACCCTCCAGGCCTTTGTTTTGGTTCTTGATTTAAATGTAATTGAAAACCCTTCTCAGCAACACATTTGTGAAACACAGAACAGAGATCAGTCCTGAGATCAGAACCGAGTGTTTGTGAGAGGAATGATAGTTTCTTACTCTAAAGGAATAAGTGCATTTCTTCCGTTCACTGAGAGCATGGTAAAAAGAAAGAGGTACCTTTGTTAGAGGTTCCATTCTTGTATTCACCAGGGAATAACTAGACCTCTATCCTAGAGCTTTCACAATCTTCCTCACATGCCATGAAACTACAGAAATATGTAGACCTGTGCGCAAGGACCGAGTCACATTTAAGGGATAATGTATTAGACAAATTTACAAGCAATGATTACACACATATATATATCTCATTGACAATATTGAAGACAATTGTATTTCTTTATTATGCCAAGAGTATGTATCTTAAGTCATGTAGCGTGCAGGCTCAGTAACTCTTCATCTTTTTTTGAGAATCAGTGACTGCATTAAACATACAAAAAATTGCATTGAAAATCACATCATAATTACATTTGAGAATTGTAAAACCAGATCAAATTTCTAAACAAAAAAACAAACCAACAAACCATATCAAAATCATAAGAAATACAAGGAAATAAAATGCAGGCACACGCCTCTTGAACTACTTTAATCAACTATGAATACACCCTCTCTGAGTAGTTCTCTAACCTGCATTGTTCTCCCCCAGGTTTATTCAAACAACCTAGTTTCTTAGAGTGAGAATACCACGCAGGGAGAATTTTGTAATTATTGCTTATTAATGAAAACACTGTTGAAAAGTTTGTTTTATTGTTTCATGTGTTCATTATGATTACATCATTCTGCTTTCAAGTTCTTCCTCCTTCCCTTCCCGTAACTAACAAACAAAACTAAAAAAAAAAAAAAAATTTACTTGTCCCTCACTACTGAGCCTGTTATCCAGCTTTGTTTACCCAAATTGTTGAAATATATTAATAACTTGTATATAAGAAAATAAGTGTATATTAAAGTAAAATTACAAGTTACATAATTTGAGACAAATTTATAAATCTAAGCATCCAAAGAAAATAAATTGCATATTTGTCCAGAGCCGTCAGGGGACACTGTATTCGGTATTCAGTGGCTCATGCTCTCTATATGCTCCTGTAAAAAATCAGCAAGTTTCTGGACAAAAAGATTGTATCCAGTTAGGAGGTAAGGTACAAGTGACTGTAGAAGATTTCCTCCTTACATTCCCAGGCACTAGAGAAGCAACATCCTCCCTCCTCTGGCGTACCACTTCAATATGGAGTATTGAAGAAGAGAGTGAACTAGTTACTCTTCACTTCCCTACAACCCAACTAAGTCAGTCAATTCCCTCCTCTTTACAGATAAATGACCACGCTCCATGCTCTGCTTGGATGGCTCATGGAGGCACAGGACATGGCAGAATTCTGCCTTATTGTGAATTTTGTTGTAGGGACCAAAAACCTTTCTGAGATTAGTTATCACCTAAACTCTGTGTTATTTTCACTCCTGTTTCTTGAGAATTGGATATTAGATAGAACGTCTAAGATTTGTCAGCTCAAGTTTTAAGTTGGTATTCTACCAAACAAAGAGACTCGGCGAGGTATGGTGATACAAACAGTGCTATATAATATAGTGGCCTCCATACAAGTTCAGTCTATGTGTGTTGTCACTCTAAGATGCAGAAAAAATGTATTATGATAAAACTTGGAACTATTGTATTCTTCCAAGTGTTATTTGAAAGACACCTTCAGTGTGTTACATCATTTTGTTAAAGTTAAGTCTATGCATTCCACTTAATAGTAACAGTAAGCCGTGAACAGAAGCTACAGAATTCTTTAAAATATCTGAAATCGCAGTGGAATAAGTTATTAAAGACTAAATGGAGTTTTCTTGTCAGCTTGAAGTAGAATAAGAATTTCAATATCTTACATTAGCCTTTGCAGAGTAGCTTTCCAGTTTCCCAGGGAACATCATGTAAATTTGGTATTAATAAAAAATATCAGAATTGCAGATGATATGAATTTTCTAAAGGGGCAATGATAGATGGCACTGGCAATCAAAAATTATAAATCTCCCTTTATGTTTTCCAAGTTGTTAAATATTTTTATGTACTTTGAAATTATTATTTCTTCTCCACATTATTTTTAATTGCTAGCTATTTTTAAAAAATAAGAAATAAGTCAGAAGGTATCATATATAAAGGCATTAGTTTCTCATTTTAGCTTAGACAACTGAGGTATGCAATTTATATTGTTGGCATAGATCACTAGAAATGTTCTAAAAGTCCAGAACACAGAAACTATTGGGCCCTTTAAACATAAGACAGCATCACTCACCCAATGAGTGCAGCAGGGGAGGTGCTTGCAGTGCAGCATGGGCTCCTTTGTCAATCTGCACTTCTTCGCAGTTTTCCAGGACACTGACACGAATGAAGAGGTGCTTGGGCATGTACTGATAAGGAATACTTTGGGGTAGTCTGTCTATTCTTTCTGCAGTATGCCAAGAAGGTGAAAAGGGAGACAATCTAAAGTGTTGAGGTCAGTCTTTTGAAAAACGGCTGAAGTAACAGATTTTACACTTTCTGGTGGAAGCTTGTATTAATTATACAGACTGAAAATTTGGGATGACTGCATACTCCATGCTAGGAAACTGCATTTCAGAAATAAGAAACGATAAAGAGTGTATTAATCAATGTAGAATGCATTCATCTCCTCGTTGCTCAGCAGGATCAATTACTGCTTTAAACACTGCTGTTGCTAATGGTCTCACAGAAAAGCTCCTGGTGTCTTCCACAGGAGCAAGAAAGGATTTTTCTGTCTTAAATTGTCTGGGCGGGGTTACCCAAACATAATCACTCCATCAAAATTCACCTGTGACATGACATTCTTGTCTCTCTAGACTTCCTAGTCAGGAAAGGTAATACAGACTGCCCAAATCACATTTCTGCTTTCAACAACTTTCTCCTGGATCCAAACTATCTCCCACAAATGCAGAGAGAGTCTAGGGACTGATCTGCTCTTTGGGGCAAAACAGTATGCTGGGCAATTTTGTTTTAGTCTCAAATTTGTATAGGATGGAAATAATGTTTATTAAGCTTCTGAGTGACTGATACCATAATCAAGCAATTCTGCCTACTTTTTTGTTTAAAATCTTGCCAATTGCTTTTTCCCACTCATCACTATGAGTCCATTATGTATGTCTTAGAATGTATTCATTGGCATGTGAGCTGCACTTTATTTTATTTAAATTATTATTAATTACAATAAAGACAGAAGGAGCAGCTATAGGGAGTATACTTCTCAAATATCCAATGTTTGGATGACTCCTTTGCTGTTACAGTTTAATTTCTCTGTTAGAAAAAAACATTTTTTGGGGGAGGGGGAAATAAATAACTTCTAGGTTCAGATGAAGATCAAATAGTGTTAAGAAAACGCAGGTAATGTGACTCATTATTTGAGTCAGTCCCTGGAACTACGGAGTTCTGGCTGCTACCTTTATTAAAACATTCTTCAAAGGGCAAGTAAAGCAGTTGCTGAAATAATTTGAAAATTTGAGTAAAAAGAAGAAATAGTATTGAGAATATTATAGAGGAAATTACTCACACAAGCAAAATTCTTTGTCAAACAGTTCAGTCAGGAATTGAGAAACTGCATCTAAATATTTTCAAAACAGATGACTAAGAAAAAAATACACTTTTTGAACCTTTATTGTAATAGAAAAATTGACTAGTTCCATGTCCAGGTAGTGGAAAAACACACTGGATTCATGCAGCAATTTTGTATTGGTTTTGGTATTCAACTAGTAATTGCTCTGTGAAAAGTCAGACATGAGTAAGAGTCTTGGATAAATAAGCAGTCCTGCAAAAATCTCCTTCCAATATTACACATCTACAGTAAAGATTTAATAACCTTCTTTGTTGCTGGAATCTTCAAATCATCTGCATTTACTGAAAATTTAAGTATCCTAAACTGTATCACAGTCCTCTGTTACAATGATCTCAGTTCTCTTTTGAAAAACCATCTTTTATCTAATCGTTAATCTCAATTTCTTTTGTTGTTCCACAGTATTGTGAAGTCAGTGTGAAAAGGTCTTACTGACATTAGTAAGAACTGAATTGAGCTTAGAAACCCTTATTTCTGATTTTTTTCCCTCAACCTTTAGTGTTTGTCAGTGTTTCATCTTCCTTTTCCCAGATAATCAATGTTTCTAAAATTTTTTGTTCGTGTTAGATACTGCAAAGAATGTGTACAAGACAAAACTCGTTTCTGTAGTACGCCAAAGATAATTTACTACTGATACT
Source organism: Phaethon lepturus (assembly GCF_000687285.1). NCBI lineage: Eukaryota > Metazoa > Chordata > Aves > Phaethontiformes > Phaethontidae > Phaethon > Phaethon lepturus. Next base: position 11,280 of record NW_010516286.1, read on the forward strand.
TAAACTGAAATCTCAGAATCTAAAAATAACCTGCTAAAATAACGCATATATCCTAATTCTTAGAAAAGACCCAAACTTTCCCATTAATTCTTTTCCGAAAGTCCTGGAGGAAGACCTGAAGAAACAAGAATCTTTTCACTTTATCACGGTCTTTTCATCTGTCCTTATCCATAAATTGCAATGCATTTTAAATATATAAATTTATTAAAATTTATGCTTTAGAAAGTGTTGTTCAGTCCTGGAGACATGCAGGGAGGGATTTTTTTATATATTGTTTTCATAAAAATAAGACATGTCATAAAAATGGTTATTCACTGGAAGACAGGGATGGAGAGCAGAAAAACTCCCCATAATCCAGCAGGAAACAGCTA
>NW_010516287.1:0-3502 GCF_000687285.1 Phaethon lepturus
TCCTGCTGCTCTGCCCGGCAGCAGCGCCTGGGGGAAGCAGTGTCAGGGACCTGTTCGCGGGGACGAAGCTGGTAACCAGTAACCCAGAAGAGGGGCTGTGGGGTAACACAAGTGCCTGTCAGAAAGGCAAAATCCAGAGCGGTTTGTGTCAGAAGGAGCTGGTGCCGGCTGGGGGCACGCTGTGCTCCACTCCCAAAGCGGGGGTTCATTCATGGTCAGAGACCTTCCCGGGGACTGATGGCATCAGCCCGCAGCCCTCAACAGACCCATGGTGCGACTCACAGGGGGAATCTTGTCTTTTTCCTGAGGTTTGGGGCTCCCAGAGGAACCGCTACAGCAGCAGCCACGACCCCTGTAGCCGCGTGCGGGTGGTTCAACGCTGTGCTCCACTCCCAAAGCGGGGGTTCGTTCATGGTCAGAGACCTTCCCGGGGACTGATGGCATCAGCCCGCAGCCCTCAACAGACCCATGGTGCGACTCACAGGGGGAATCTTGTCTTTTTCCTGAGGTTTGGGGCTCCCAGAGGAACCGCTACAGCAGCAGCCACGACCCCTGTAGCCGCGTGCGGGTGGTTCATTGCGGAGCAGCCAGCCACGGCTGTGCCAGCCCTGCGAACTGCGCGGCCAGGCTCCCCGCAAAAACCCCTCCTTTTCTGCTTTCTTCAGTTGTTCAGTGAGGGGAATCCTTATGTCCAGGGCCAGGCTGTCCTTTAGCTTGTTTTGCTTAAGCATGAACACTACCAAAATTCTACCACCTCCTTACACTACAGCGTAGAATGTGAACTAATATATATATAAACAACGTTAATACAGCCCCATACAATAGAGGCTGATTGAGACATAGTTAGGGAAGGGGATTTTCTTAACAGCCCCTGCCTGCAGCACCCAGAAACTGCTGCTTTCCCCCAAAACAGTTCAGGCTCCAGCAGAGCCCATTTCTCCCGGGACGGGCCATCCAGCGGACCTTGCTGGCGAAGGCTGGCTGAAAAGAAAATAGTCCCAGAGTTCACGAGGTCTGTGAAGAGTCGGAGGCCGGAGCTGCACATGCTGTGTCATTAATGGCTTTTGCTGCTAATTGGACACAGGCTGCCAACCTGGACTTATTCCAGAGGAAAAAGGAATCTCTTCCCTGCTTTTTTCCCTGACAAGTCAAAGGTTGGACACCTTTAAAGCCGGTACAACTATTTAAAGCTTTCAACACTGTCGCACTTAAAAGCTTTGCCGGCTGCGACCCTGCAGTTCAGTGAGAGGCAGAGCAAAGCCTCTGCTGTCAGACAGCCCCGGCCCAACGAGCCCCTGTCCCGCCGCTTTGCTTCCTCCCGCTGTGAAACTCCCTCCGGCTTAAAAATTCCCAGAGCGAAAGAGTTTGTGGGTCTTGATCCTGCTCCGCCTCTGTGCTGCCAGACCCAGCCCAGGCCAAACCTCTGCTGAGATGCTCCATCTTTCTTAACAGCATATTGGGCAACCTGCGATTTTTTTATCAACATCCCTGACTTCTCCTGGAAGGTGGGAGATGTGGCTTCAACAGCCAACCTGTCCTAGGGACCACTAAGCAAAACCTTACTTGATAAAGTTCTTCCACACCAGCACCACCTCTGTTTTTCCCATTAATTTCGACAGGGAGAGGTAGAATCGTAAATCATACATGTCTCTAGAAACAGATAATGCGAACGGGGCAACGGCGAGGAGAAGCACCCATCACTTTGAAAAGGCTATTGCAGAAATAAGTTGCCCTATTCTTAGCGCAAGTGGTAAACGAGAGATCCCGTTTCAACTCATCCAACTTCATAAAATACTGAGCAGCTATTGCAAACTTCCGACATTTGCTCCAGAGACCTGTAAGCATTGCTCGTCTGCAGACGGGGCTCCAGAGCGCAAGCGCTCGCAGAGGGACTCAGCTCAGGGCCTCCGCAGCGGAGCCCTGCCGGGGGGGTTCGGCACGTGGCTCCCAGCCTGAGCACACGCACAGCAAGGGCGGCATTTCCCTCCCTGGCAGCAGCTTGTGGGGGACGCAAGCCGTGGGGCTCTGCGGCGTCAGGGTCCGTGCAGAGCCGGGCACCGGCCTCCGCAAGATGTTGCAAGGAGCCACGGGTTCATGCTGCTGGTGGGAGCCGTCCCCCGGGACGTGGAAGGGACGCTGCAGAGCCCTGCGTGGCAGGCGGGGAGAGCAAAGCCCCGCGGAGCTGACACCTCACGGGGAAGCCCGTCCTGGAGCCCAGGCGTCCTCCTACAGACACGGGAGCTGCCGCGAAAACAGATGCTGATGAGTCTTTGCTGTACTGTGGGAATCAGCCTCCCTGGCCCTGTGTTTTTTATTTGCAGCACTGCAGATAAGAAACCCGGGGTGTTGTGGGAAACAGGAAGACCTTATCTCCCATCCCAAGCTGCTTCTCCAGCCACAGCCTCGGGTTTTTTTTTTCACTGGTCCCTGATGCTACATGAGTCAGCAGAGAGGGCTTCGTGCTGCCGCTCTGCGCCTCAGCCTCCACGTAGCCCTTCTGGAAGCACCACCGAGCCCCTGAGTGCCTGGATCACGCCAAGAGATTGAGTTTATCCCAGGATAAACCCACAGGCACGTCCCCAGGGTCCTCCAGAAGCACGGCAGATGCCACGCTCTGCTGGGAGGAGCTCCCTGCCCAGGTCAGCCCCCAGCCTTGCAGGTACCAGAGACAAGTTTAGGTAACAGCTGTCCTGAAACAAGAGATTTTGGAGCAGCCAACTCATTGGTAGGTAAGGACCATTCTAGGTGCCGAAGTATCAAGACTAGAAATACTGAAACCCCAGAAAAAAAAGACTAACAGCTCATGAGCTGCAGGTGCACTTCCAAAAAACAGCTATGAAAAGGGATGGCTCTGAAATCTGCGGGCACCACCGCAGGCACGCAGTGTATGAGGCTTCTCCCACCTTTCCAGCCCTCCACCTCCCTACACAAGCCTGGAAATGTGGACGCTACTGTTGGATTTCCAATAAAAACACAACTATTGACTTCTTCACTTTTGTGGCTGCCGAGTGCTTCATCTAATAGCTGCGGTATGGGCTGGAAATCGATTGCATTAGACAGTTTAATAGAGAACATACTTGTGTTTTAGCGTTAGAGCCAAGACTCTTGCAAATCAGGACCAAAACTCAGACCCTGAATCCCTACTCAGATTCTGAGTAAAGCCCTTATGGAATCAGAACTGCGGCTCTAACTCTTGATGATCCCCAAACTGCAATTAACCCCGTTTGCTGTTACTCATCACATTCATTATCTGCCTTATGGAAGCATCAGGAGCCCGAGCGGAAGCTGGGGACACTGCTGCACCAGGCTCGTACACGAACAACAGACAGAAAGAAGAGTTCAGGCACACGAGTACGTCTCACACGGACGCTTCCACGCTGGCTGCAGGCACCTGAGTTCAGGTGCTGGGACCACGGAGCTCAATCCCGGCTCGAACTCTGTCCAGAAAGCTGAGTCGGGGCATCAGTGCACCGTCTGCTCGGGGATATTTGTTGCCGACCCT
>NW_010516288.1:0-7688 GCF_000687285.1 Phaethon lepturus
TCATAGAAGGAAATCAGGTTGGTCAAGCAATATTTATACATTTATAGGTTTCTAACATTTCTAAAAATATAAAATTCAAAATAAATTTTTTTTCAAGTGAGTACAACAGACAATATTAGAGATGTAATTAATAAACTTTATTTCACAAGGTGAGATTTTCCTTTCAGTCATTTGGAAATAATTTATAAAGTAATCTTATGGAATAACTACTCTCGCTTGATAAATCAGGAAAATGAAGCATAAAAAGAGGAAAGGATCTGGCTTTGGCAATGGTGTTTCAGGTCGTTGACAGAGCTGGAAACCAAATCTTCTGGGTTTTAGCCAGGTGCCAGCTCAGTTGGATCATGCCTCTCTCCAAGTAGGCAATTGTAAGGACTGACCTGAATGGCTCTACTCACCACCTCTCCTCTTTACAAAACCAGTCTGAAACAGAGATAGGAAAGCTTTCAGTGACTTTCAGTGATTGTCCATTTGGTGCTCTCAGAAACCTTTGCTGTGCTTCTATTAGTCCTCTCTGCTTCCTTTTAGCTCAATTTTTAAAATTTGTTCCCTTTAGTTTTATTCCCACCCCCTGCCAAGAAGATACCAGTTTCCAAAGACTACATTTCATCATCAGCTCTCAGCAACTATACTAAAAGTGCAAGTTCTTCACAATACATGTTGCTTCATCCCTGAATGTTGCTCAGGGTGTTGGTGTCTGGGACCTGCCCATTCCCATGTGCTGTCCAGCTGAGGTGCTGTGGCCTTTGAGCCCAGAGTTGTGGAGTGGGCTCCCTGTTCAGCTCACTGACTCCCCTGTGATAACTCATGTATGAAATCATCTCACCTAATTTCAGACATCTAAAAGGGAGCTGTTTGGTTGAAGGTTTGGTATCAAGTCTCCTTGTGCAGTCAATGAATACAGACAGATATTTCCAGAGGACAGTTCATCCCAAAGGTTGGAGTCCAGAAAATGTGTCATAAGTAGCCCTCTGGAGGTGCCAATATCTCTTTCTATAGGCTAGACAGAACCAAACTAGTAGAATAGCCAAGATGCCTTATATTCAGATAGCTGTCATTAGGTGACGTAAAATCTACCTTTAATAACTTCACACCCTGTTTTCCCCATATGTTAACTGGGACTATCAGTGGAATGCCAGGTGTCCACATTTATTATTATCTGCAATTATGGGGACATCCTTGAATGAATGACGTTGTGGAAGTACAAAGAACTCATTGTTCACAACTGTGACAGATAGCAGAACTGGTTTTGGGCAGAGTTTACTGTAAATATTCTGTAGATTATGTTTTGCAAAGAGGTGTAACTAGGCAGTGGGGAGATAGGATGACTGCTTACACTGTCTTGACTACAGCACACAGGGTTCAGTAGCTGGTACCACAAGGAGGAGGAGACTAGTCTAGCCATTCCCATGAGCAGCTGGGTGGGCTTAGCTAGGAGCAGCTCCCAGAAGGTTGTGTGGGGCAATAGAGGAGCTAAAGATACTGTCAGCAAGGGATGGCTGCAGTGGGACAACCCATGGGCTCCCAAGAGGAGAGAGGGTTGCTTTGTGGAGCAAGATATAGACCAAAAACAATCCCTCTGTCTTTCCTGGGGAGTGAGAGGAAACTGTGTGACAGTTGCAGTATCCCAGAAAGATGCTGAAAATTAGCAGACTAGAAAGTAAAATTGGAAGATACCCCTTGGAAGGGCATGGTGGGGAGAGAGATTTATCTTCCAACCTTTTAATTTTAATGTGTCTGACCCAGCAATGCTGAGTCTATGCCATTAAGAGAGATATTTTGTTCTTATTTATTGCTTTTGCACTCTGATAAAACTTCCTTTTGAACCATTGCGAGATGGTTCATTCTTTAGATGCCTTTAAGTGTGCATGCTCTAAAGAAAAAGCAAGGTAATTTCACCTCTGGCTCACATGGAGTCGTGTCACAACCATCTACTTTCCTCTCACGCTATTCACACCATCATGTGTGGATCCCTACTACAACTGGGTACAGTATCCAATTCAATTTTAGTGAAGACCCACATGAAATAAGTATTTAGTCCTTTGCAGGGGGTATTGGGCCTGGAGTATTTACCTGAATTTACAATTTGTTTGACAAATTTGTTTACAGTTTGATTTTACAAATGTAAAATTACATTTGAAAGAAAACAAAGTGCCATTGAAATAAGGCAGCTACAGAGCTGAATAAGCTAGAGGCAGCTACCACAGAGTAAAGCGTTTGCTGTAAATCAGTACCCTCACTTAACTCACAATAACTTCTTCAGAAATGTATGACTGACAGATGTGCACACAAGTGCCTTGAAGCTGATGGAACAGGAGTGCCTTAGGCAAGTAAGGAATTTGGCCCATTATCTGCAATTAATATTAATTATCTTGAAATAAAAGAGTATTTTCATAATCAAAAAGGTTCTCTGCTTGATGTCAAGTTACAGGCAGAAGGCTAGTTTCCCTGCTCTGTCATACCTGGTTCAAGCCATTTTGAGTTTGGTAAAAATAAATAGAAAACTGAGTATTTGGATATAGTAGTGGCAGAAATAGACATCAGATCAGCTGGAAACATAGGTTATGAAAAAGTTCACAAATATGCAGAGGGCCAGGCTAGAGCACAAACTTAATATGTATTTTGCAGATTTGTTTGGTCTGAAATAAGATACTAATGTGTTAAGATGAGACAACTCATTTGAAGTCTGAGGATTTTGACAGATATTTTGATTCTGCTTTTGCATTATATATCCATTTCACTTGAATTTTTCAGCCTGGGGATTGTTTGTGCACATTGTAAAGAAGTGGAGAATAGGACTCACCATTTACCACCCTACCCTCTAGAGTTCTCATAAACTTGATGAATTAAGTAGGCTTTCACCATCTTCTACTTTAGATTTTCTAAGTAATAAATCCTGTTCATGGTTCTACTTGTATTGGATTCCCTTCACTTTATCTTGCAGGAATAGCACACCATATGTACCATAATACAGGGAAACTCACTGCTCACACCTCTGTTGAAAATGTCAGTGTAATGTGCAGCATCTGTTTACAGTTCTCATGAACAATTATGCTGAGTCACATCCTCCGTCTGGTGTTAAGAATTATTTGGGTGTTCTTAATGGTTTCTTTGACTGAACTGATGTCCTGTTACATACACACAGCAATCCACGATAGACTGAAAATTTCAAGAAAAGGGTTACTGTAGGGCAATTTCATTGCTTAATTTTATTTTTTATATTTTTTTACTGCAATAACTTTAAGGGGAGCAATTACTGAATATTCAAATTATTTACCTAATCAAATTTCATATAGGCAGATGTTTGCCCCTAGGAACTACTGAAACAAGAGAGAATTTCTATAAGAAGCATACTTAAGATCACGAGCATCAGAAGCAGAGTACAGCTTGCATTAGCAAGCATTTGCTTTCTGAAGATAGATGAGATTTTTCTTACATATAACCACCTGAAAATTTGGAATTGACCTCTGACAACAAGTATTTCACTGAAAGGACCTGAAAACCTCTAAGAAATTGTTATGAAAATTCACCTGAGAATATGCATAGTTTTAAAACCTGTTAATTTATACAGATCTGAACCATTCAATTAAGCTTATGCTCAAAATGGTTTCCTCTGACATGAGCTCCCTGCCATCTGTTAAGTCAACTATTTCTATTGCCAATGATCTTAAGTTCATCATTTATCCTAGAGTGATTGAGATTCTTAATCATAAATATTATCTGTTCTTTTCCTTCCCTGTCCTCCCCCTCTTCATTTGGGTCATGGTTTTTGGGGACTTTCTTAATCAGCAGTTTCTGAAAGTGAAACCACAGGAGGAAAGAAAGCACAGCCTGGGAAGGGGAAACGGGGTGTTTGTTATTGTTGCCTGCTGGTTTACAGCGATTTTTTGTTGACCACAGCGCTATCAGTTTCTGTGAATTTTCCTTGCATTTGATACACTGCCATAGTTAGAAGGAATGGTGACTACAGCTTCGGGTCATCTATTCACTCCCTTTCTGCATGCCAGTGTTTTCCACACAGACAAGAACCTTTTAATTTTCGTAAAAGGGTCAGGTCCCCGAGGAAGTGTGAAAGACATCTGAATCAGCAACATTTGCTTCAGTAACCCCCAGAAGTTTCCTTACACAGTTCCTGCTGGCGAACCCTTGTATCTGGAGCTCTCATATCCTGAGAGCAGCATATTTTTCCAAACATTTGTGTTTAACTGAAATTAAGCACCATTTCAAAAAAATAAAGAAGAAAGGATTGTCATGGTGCCTTGTTAGTGTTTTTTGGAGATGTGCAACAATGCGGAAGACCAAAGATTTTCTGTTGTCTTGTTTCGTTTAACAAATAATTTTCTGTTTCTGCATTTCTGGTACTCATACACTTATCTGTTGCTTTTTCTGGCTGTTTTATCTCCTGGCTCATTCCTTCTCCCTCATCTTTGCAAACATACAGCTTTGCCAAGGCTCTGCCGTCAAGGAAGAAAGCAAGGAAAGGAGCAGTGAGGACCATCCCCTTCTAACCCCACCTTCCTGCACAGATGCTGAACACATTCTTCATGCTCCATAGCAGCATGGGGCACAGAAATTTATGCTTAAATTCTTGCTGCTGGGTCATACGCTCATCCTGAAAGCATATACAAATTGGCCATGTGATGCTCATAAAGCCTATCTGGTGCAGATTCTCCAGGCCTGCAGAGGAGTCAATGAGCGCCTGCCACCTTGAGAGCTGTCATGTTCGCATGAACAATGTGGACTGTAGGAACTTCTCATGGCTCATTCCACCCCCTCTCCATCTCCTGTTGTGTGTTTTGACCTAATGCAGCAACTCAGGCTTTGTACTGCAATAAAACATAGCAGGGAATAAGAATAAATTAATTATTGACTTTTTAACTGTATATATCAGGGCTGTTCTATTTCTCTTTGCCTTTTTCACTGTGGGTAGTAGGCATCTTATCTGGCTATATGAAGAGCTGAGTGAAATTCAGCATTGAAGACAAAAGGATTTTATCAACTGGGTAGCAGTGAGGGTGCTATTACTTTTGCACCACCAGCTGCTTACTACATGAATGATTTATGAAAGTGTGACTGTCTGACTTCACATTAACTTCTGCTATTTCAGCACCCCTATTCACAAGGACATTAGGAAAAATCATTCTCCTGTGTTTGAACAAGAATTTAGAACCTTATCTTATTCTTGTAAAGCAAATAACAACAACAACAACAACTCAAATAGATTACATTAAGAACAAGACACAATGATGTACTGAACTTCCACAACTCCCACTGAGACAACGGAGTGAAGGCACTCTGCATTTCCTGGGATAGGGAAATATAGTTGACTCAGTAATCTGATAAATTATAAATACACAGTTGATTTTACAACTAGGCCTTGATGAAGAGTATATAGTGCTGGAACAATCAAAGAGAAATCAGAGTGGACATTTAAATTCAGCAATATTTAGTTGATATGCAAAAATGGACTCACATGGTATGGTTTTCTAAGCTATTTGGAATCTGTTTTGAAGTGTGTTGCCATTTGCATGCTATGTTACTTTTCCAGGAAGAAATACAGCCTTTTGATTGTAGTGTGCAATATTCCACAGTCATTTCTTCACTGACACATAGTTTATTTACTTAAAATATGTATTGAAGCTCCAAAGCTAGATTCAAGTTCACTAGCAATGTGATTTGAACTCTGAAGAACCAAGGCATAACAGAGGAGATCAAGCTGCTATTTTAACATGAAATATGAATTCCCTTGGATAAAATGTAAATGCATTATTATTTTACTGTTCTGACACTAAGGAATTGCAATGTAATTAAGTCTGATTTGTTTGCTATTGCAAACCCTGATATTTAATTTTGTATCATCTACTTTGCTATCAAATTTAACATCTTAATATAACATCTTAATATAACATATTAATATAACTTAAATCCCACAGATAGTACGTCTTTAAACTGACTCTCCACAAGAAGCTAGATTGAATTTCATGGTATGCCATTACTGCAAGAAAAGTGCGTGTTATGACTTCCATGCCAAAGGTCTCAAAGCAAACAGCAGAGCTGTATCTTCATGAAGAACCATACACTACCATGAAATGGATGTTTTCTTCCCTTTAACTTTGGATCTTGAAAACTAGAATGTGGTATTAGAAATGCCTTTTTAAAGTCACTGGTAATCCACAACACCCTTGGAGCTTGTGAGTGTGTTCATTGCAGTGACAGCCATTCCATGTAACTGCACAGTGAAGCTACAGTGGTATTTTATTGTTATGAGGAAAGAACTTCAATGAGGATCAGATCCCCATAGCTATTGAGATGCCTAAGGCTAATGCTGGCATTTCCAAATCTGCAGCTGAGTTTCTGCTCTTCCCAAAGGTGACAAAGTTTCCCCCCGCTTCAGTGTCTGTAAAGCTGACTAAAGCAGCAAAAAATTGTTTCACTGCTGACTAATTGCTCAGAGACCAAGGTCAAGCTGAGGCCCAGAAGATTCCCAGAAGTAAAGTTATCAAGAAAATGTACATTTTCTACAGAGAAAAAATATCTAGGTTTTGTAGCCTTCCTCTCTTTCCTTTTTTAGTCCCATTTCCCATGGCATGTCCTAGGAACATGGGTGGCACCTGTCCAGGGACAGGGGAGGGTGGCTGCGGCTAACAGGCAAGGTGATGCCTTCCATAGGGGTTGTGGCAGGAGGGACAGAGCTGTGTCAAACAGTGCGTATCAGCGAGGTCACATCTGTGCTGATAGCAGTCTCACAGCCAGGGCCATCCTGCTGCCACTGGGCTGGTCACATCCTACTCCTCTCTAGTGACATCCCTGGGATTTGAGGAAGAGGGGCAGAATGTCATCCCACAACGTCATGTTATGGCTACATCCACTTGTTCTTGCTTGTTTTTCTTGCCTACTGAGCCCTGTTGGTATCCACCAAGCATAGCTGGACTTTTGTACGGAGGTGGAGTTGACAGTGCTAATTGGCAGAGGAGGAACAGAGCAATATCATCACAATAACCATCAAAGAAGTGTCACTCGTGGTTTGGCTGCCAGGGCTTGAGCTGTCTAAGCAGGTGATTTTAGGTGTGATTAAATTTAAGGGGTTTTAGTTGAGGACTGTGAACAGAGGACCCATGTCAATCAACTGGCTCCACCATTTTCCTCACCTAGGCTGCCCCCTTCTCTTCCCCTCTTCTTGGCATTTTGCTCCTGGCCAGGTGGTCCCCTGCAGCACTTAAAAGTGGATGGGGAGCCTGACAGCTCGGCTCATGGCTGTGAGCACCGAGACCTTGGGAAGTACAAGCCATATCAAAGCGGAAGTTGGGCAGGAGGTAGAAATAAAGTGGAAATAAAGTAAAAATAAATAAATACCCATGTCAAAATAAGAGTGATCTTACTTGTTAAGTCTTGTAGTCCTATAAAATACTGAGTACCCTCAAGTCCCAGAGAACTCTCTCCACACAGTTTTCACCATGTAAAATTATTAAAATATGACTTTATCTTTTTTTTCCCATTATTATTACTTATTGCCTGAATGAAAGCACCCAGTACAAGTAAATAAGTGTTGTCTTCACTTGCCACTTGTCATGTTCGGGGCCTCTTAAGACTGCTCTTATTTATTGTTAGAAAAAAAATGATTTTTCCTTTTGTAGAATTTAGATTATAAAATTGGTCAGCAGAGGTTTATTTGCGGATGGATTAGGGAA
>NW_010516288.1:7719-13354 GCF_000687285.1 Phaethon lepturus
AATACAAATTGGACTGTAAACTCATTGATTTTGGTAAAGATTGCCATCCTCTTCTCTGTATGCATATGTGTGCAGGTTAATTAGAAAGTTTACAGCCTCGTTTGTGAAAATTCACCTTTTTAAAAATGTAGATTTGAATTTGGAAACTTAATGAGATCTACAGAAATCTTACAGCATTTTCTGTTCAAAGTCAGAATGCAGAAATAACACTACAGCCTGTTTCCTGACCTTTTCTTGAGCAAATTGACTTGCTTGGATATGCAAGGCAATTATTAACTCCATAGACAGTAATTACATCCATATAATATTTATTGCATACCGAAAGAAAAAAAAAAAGAAAATTAAAATTCCACGGTCGAGTATTCAACACACAAACAACACCAGCATGAGCGCTGCTTGTGTTTTACTTCTGAAGCCCAGAATCATGCTTTTCAGAGAACAAGCATCATGCAGGGTAAGGCTAGGAATAATTTCAGAGAGCTCCAGCACTCAAGCTCAGGCAACAGCTGACAGCCATAGCAGGGGATCATTTTTATGGGGATAAGCAGAATATAGGATGGCACAAGTTTCCCACTGAGTGTCCAGCTAGCGCTAGAGGAGTGGCCAATGCCGGGAGCCTTGGGCTCCACTCCCAGCTCTGGAGAGGAGTGTGCATAACCGTATCTGCCTTTCTCACACCTATATGATCATTTCTGTTCAGATACATCACAGTCCTGCTTTCTGCATACCCCATCCAGTCTCAGTCTCTGTGCTCATCTAATCTACGTCTATTTGCCTGGGCTTCACACCCCAAAAGTAGCTTTCCTGCATGGCTATTTTCAGTCCTCTAGTTTCTTTCCTTCAGTCTACTTAACCATAACCTCATGACCCTTCCCTATCTTTATTTTTGTCAGCCTCTTTTTCCCACTTTGCCTTCTAATCATCCGCTCCCCACAGAATGCTTGTCCTCATCTCTCTACTGTGACTACTGCAGCAATTTCTGACATCACCAGTTCTCCTACAGCTTGTGACAGGTTTTCAAAGGCTGCCTACTACTCTGTGAAGATCAAACTCCCCTAACAGCTTCCATACCATTTTCTTTTAAAAGCTGATATGAGAAAGAGGCATTGCCTTTCCTCCTTCCTCAAATTTTATTCATAGCCTGGTTTGTAGACCTCTCATCTAGGAATTAAACTCAATTCCATTTTCAGATTGAAGAACCCAGATTTGTATGTTTTATCACTTCAAGAATGTGATTCAAAATACAATTTCACTGGGTAGCAATGTGACACAAAACCTGGGCTGTTAAACTTACTGGTTGGCTTGATTTTTGTCTTTGCTACCAAGAATATATCTGCATTTGACATTAAAAGTCATCAAAATAAAATACAGAAAGACTTACTGAGACTCAGAGATCCTTTTTTTTCATCTTGTAGAGATGCTTCAGCCATCATGCGATCAAATAAGACTGTTTTCTCTTTACACCTTGCCCAATGTACCTGGTACTTTTTCTGTGTGGTCACAGAGCTTGTACCAGATTTTCACGTTAGATAGCAAGTCTCCTGTTTTGCAGCAAATGTGGGCTAAGCCATTTGAGTGGCAATAATAGTCTTGCCCTCTACCTCAGGTTTTCCTGTGGCCCTAAGAAAATCTCACAAATCTCTAAACAGCTCAGTTTGGTGGTGCAAAACCTAGTTACACATCTCCAACATTTCTAGCAATTTCTATAAGTGAATACAACAATGAGCAGGACAAAGAAGACACAGTCACACTATAATGTGCCTGTTGCAACACTCTGAAAAGCCTAATTTTCTCAGGATTGTCTTGTGACTCCCCTCAAGAGTATTCCTGAGGGAATTGGGAGCCATGAGAGTGCAACAGTTGATACAATAGGAGAACTTGGGTAGTACCCAGCCTTGAGAACATCTTCCAAGAAACCAGTGATGGGTGTATGCCCACATCAGTAGGTATGTCCGATTGCTGCCTCCACACAGCAGTGCTGCAGGGCTTTCTGCTTTTTTAGAGAAGCACTACACTCATAAACAGCACTGGCACCCTGACCCAGCTCTCACATCTCAGTATAAGCAGATTGTGTCTGTGCTGGGGTTTCTGGGAACAATTCCAGTGTCTAGAACCTGGAATTTTCAGGAGGAATTTCCTGTTTCTGTGTGGTGATGGATCCTGCAGACTTTCTCTTGCCCTTTCCAAGGTTGGGGTGTGGTGATGCATTGGTTGCCCCATGCATGCAAAGAGGTTGATTTCCACTGACACAAGCCAGTCAAGAGCTGTGGCACACTTCAGCATTTCTCCAGCTCTAAGGACACACATCAGCCGAGAGCTGTGGTACGCACCCATACAAGGCTGTATTGGTGGATGTATGATTGCAGCACTTAGCCCAGTAATTTGGCTTTCACCTGTAGTGAGCTCCTCTTCTGATCCTGTTGGCTAAATATTGACACTGGGGTTTGCAGGTAACTCAGATCTTCCTTGAAACCAGTGTATTCATCAATTCTTGGGCTACTTTGCTGGAAAAAGGGTTAATGCTTCTGTTGAGAGCCTGTTGCGTTGAGGCAGATGCCCAAAGTGAGTGTTAGTAGTCCGGTCGCGCCCAACCCCTTTCGTTGGACTCTCATGGGTCTGGATGCACTACTAACATCACACTACCTGCTCATCCGGACACCTCCTGAACTCACACAGCCGCACTCAGAGGTACGGCTGTGTTCAGGGACAACACAAACATGGCTGAGTCAATCAATAGTGCGATTTATTGAAGCAACAGATGCATAAGTTCTTTGGATTGCCGGTGATAAATTCACCGTCTGCAAAGCACATGCAATTAATTACAGTGAGGGTACACACACGTGAGGTGATGAAACAACTCTATAGAGATTCCTAAAGTTCCTGGGGATCCACTCGGGATAGCCGAGTGTTGGAATCTTACCCAAAGGCGTCCCAATGGGGGCGAAGAGAGGGTCAGCCCGTCGGCGGATCCTAGAAGTCAGGAGTGATGGTGTCTTCCCTGACATCCAGCTCTTTTCACACTATTTTATAGGGTTTTACTTTGCAGGTGGAGCTTGAGTGACTCTAATCATACATACCTTTATCAGGATTGGTTCAAAATTCTATCGCTTCGCATTTAAAGGTACAGACTAGGAAAAATTCAGTGCGCATGCTCATTGAGGAGTGGTCGCACCTTGGGAGGTGGGTAACTTTTGAGAGGGGTGTGTGTTTTAGTATTATAATGATATTATAATAAGCAAAGTTCACTCCAAGTACAGCATTTCATCAAAGTTGACAGGTCACTGACCCAGGGCATCACATGTGCAGCTTATTAATGTACACACTGTGTACCTTTAGATTCCCTTGTTCACAGAGTGTGGCCGTGACGTCTCCACTCCACTCCACCATCCATGCAATTTCTCCCAGGGTCAGCACATCAAGTTCCCCTGATGCTGCCAATGTCTAGGGCTGCCTAGGGAATTGTCATGGTACAAACTCATTGTACATTAGCTACGTTCCACCTGGTCTCAATGCTGTTCTTAGAGGGTAAATTTCCAAATTGCTTCTCAACGATTACTCCACAGGGCCCAGTGACAAGACCACAAGAAGTATTTGATTATCAGTCCTGTATCCACCTTGCCAATCACCAGCTTTTCTCAGCATCTGGGAGTGTCGACGTGACACAAATTCTGAGAAATCTTTCCCATTACCGTACTGAACTCTGACCAAATTTGGCATCAGAAAAGCCCCATGCCTGAGACCCCAAGCTGGTGCTGCAGACATCCACTGGCCAAGGCCTACAGGCCCTCAAAACTGCAAGGATGACTGATTTCTTTTTGGATATTTCCTTTGAAGAGCAAGTCGCCCATCTTCTCAGTCAGATCTGGTATGTAGATACCTAAACTGTGCATAACCCCATGTCCTTCCCCATCGTCCTTCCAGGGGGATTTGGTGCATGGCGACCAGAGTGAGACAGCATCCTCTGAAAGGCTGCTTGCTGGGCCATGGGCATGATTCAGTCACCTACACATACATATATAACGCTGCTTGAGATGCTCTGGGGTATCCAAGACATCCAGAGAAATGGCACATATGACACTCAGCAGAATGAAATCTGTGCCCATAGGGGTCCAGATCATTTAGGACTAAGAGACTTAAGGGGTCTACAAACACCACTAGACTCCCATGTTTGTGCACCTAGACTCCCATGCTTATGCACCCGGGTTGTGCATGGTGTGGATTAGTTGAGGATGAGAAGGAGGAGGAATTTGCCAAGTGGTTCATCTGAGTCCAAGGGTCTACAGTGAAGGAGCGTGTTGGACTTAGAGAATTGGGAACAGGTGGAAAAGCCCATCCTGGACTGTTCTCATTGAGATGATCCTCAGAAAAGCTCTACAAGAGTTTTTGCAATGTGCCTGTTCCTCACCAAACTTTACCGACAAAGTCCATCAGAACTATCACAATTATGCTCTTTTCATTAGCCAAACTAAGTCCTCATTATTTTTGTGTGTTTGCTTTTTTTTTAGTTCAAGAAAGATAAAGTAGTATTTGCACATCAAACTGTGAACAAATGAGATGTTTTTACATGTGATTAGTCAGAAAATTTCCCCAGCTTGATAAATTTGGCATAATATGAAAATATCTATAACTACTACATAATCAAAGGCATAAAGCAAATCATGGCTAAAGTGCAATGAGGAGATAACTCCTATTTTGCGGAAATTAATATTAGGGAGTTATGTTATAACCTTATCACAGTGTTTAAGTGTGGATGATAAGAATCTAAATATTAAATTAATATTAAAGTCTGCCATTTTGTAACCTGTTCCAATGATTAATTATTAGGAGAGGGTAATAAAGTTGCAAAGAGGTGATATTTCATTAGTAAATTATAGTGTCCATATGACATGGCTTATCATCATGGTATTAACAAGTTCTTGCCAGTAATTATGAATTCACTAGAGCAAGTCCTTAACGGTAATTTTTATTGCTTTCAAAGCAGAAGTCTTCTTATGGAGAACACTCTGGTCTCTCTGCTGCTCTTATGAAGGTGAAGACAGAACTCTCGTTGCCTTTAGCAGATGTTAATTCACCTCTTCTTGCTTTTCCTACAGGACAGACACTGAGGTTTCTAACAGGCAACCTTCTACATCTGTCTGCCCTAGGAACAGTTGCAGTCACTCTTGAATCAGAGTGCCTGCTCTGCATGGCTGCAAGATCTATGAAAACAGGTAAACATTACACCTGCAGTACGTACCTATAACTGGTGATCTGAATACCCCTTTGAGGTGCTTCCATAAAAGAGTGAAGAAAATATGTGTTTTGCTTTTATAAATAAAAGTGTTGAAAGAGATGTATCCATTCCACAACAGTAACAAAAAAAGTAAATTTATCTGAAAAAAGTTTTGGAAAACAAGTAAAGACATGCCATGTATTCTTACTGTCTTACAGATAAAAACTGCAGACTTTGATTTAGAATTTTCACACAATCACAGAATCACTAGTTGGAAAGGACCTTCAAGATCATCAAGTCCAACCATTAATCCAACGCCAATATGTTCCCTAAACCATGTCCCAAAGTGCCACATCCACACGTTTTTTGATTATTTCCAGTGATAGTAACTACACCACATCCCTGGGCAGCCTGTTCCAATGC
>NW_010516289.1:0-1258 GCF_000687285.1 Phaethon lepturus
GGGTGCAAAGGCAGGCCCTCCTGCTGCACGCAGCCCTTCTGCAGAGAGATTTGCAAGGGGGAGGAGGGTTTTGCCAAAATAAAAGCGCTCCCACCCCACACCGATCCAGGCCTTTCCACCCGCTCGTCCCTCAGCGGTTCCTCTTTTAGCACCACGTCTCCTAAAAAAAAAAAAAAAAAAAAGTGTTGACTGCAGCTTTTCTGGAGGCTGCCGCGCTCTCGCGTTGGTTAATGCACATCTTTTCCCCGGCCTCCTTCCCGCTGCGGTTCTTGGGCTGAATGCAATCTTTTCCGGTCTGATCGCATGGCCAAGGAATGTATGTGCATATACAGCCTGTGTCTGGAGTAAGTTAAGTGCCCGCAGCGCGGCTTTCGCAAGCAGCAGGGAGGAAAAAATGATGTCCGAGCTGCTGCTTCACCAGTTCCCTTTGGGTTCGGGATGTCGATCTGTCTCCGCCTGCGTCGCGGCTGCGTGGCAGTGCTTTCTGCCTCTCCACGGTCAATAAAATCTTTGCCAACTGGAACAAAAATATTAAATCCGGTTGGCTTGGAAGGTAATGCCGGCTAATAAACAAACAGGGTTGAAAAAAAGACCCTGGGCGATCCGACGTTGCAAACAAGCGTGTTGTTCAGCGCTCCCTGTGCGACACCGTGGGAGGGTGCAGAGGGTGACGATAGTAATTAAGAAAGCAATTAATGCTAGACGTGGGGCTGCCTCCCAAAGACACAAGGAAATCCAGACTGCAGCTGTGCTGGCGTTGCTCGCCCTGGCAAAGGCCCTGCCCATGCTGGAAGCGGGGTTTGCATGTGGCCCATTCTTGCGCGGGCCCCCGGTCCATATGCCGGGAGAAGCACCAGGTTGGGGGCTTGGCACCCCCCCGGTGGGTCCAAACCTCTCCGTTGGCTTTGGTGGCATCTGTGCTGCCCTCTCCCACCAAAATGTGGCTGGAAAATGCCGGCTGGGGCAGAGGAGCGGGAGGACCAGCAGCACTTCCCCGCTGCCAGGGCTGGGTGATCCAGTGCAGCGGCGCGAGCTCCCCGAGCATCTTTCCGCGCCAGCTGCTTTGTCAGCTTGGAGCTCTCGGAAAAAAGAGCGGGATGATGTTCCTGTAGCAGAGCCAACATCTAACGCGCCCAACTTGGCCGCAGTCCGCACGTGGGGCCGTGGTCAGGCACGGTGCTGGATGCAAAATGCTTTTAAATGTAGATCTAAGTTAGATCTAAATCTAATTCTGCGCGCGGGGGGTGAGCTCACCCGC
>NW_010516290.1:0-552 GCF_000687285.1 Phaethon lepturus
CCTGGCAAGCCCCTCTCCAAGCAGCGGGGGGTTAAGGGAGCGCGGCTCTCTTTGCCGATTCATCCATCCATCTTCCTTACCTGCCGGCAGAGGTGTCACCCGTGCCGGGGCCACAGCCCGGGCTCCTAGCAGGACGTGGCCGTCTCCTCCTTCCCGGGAATGCAGCGTCTCCAGAGGCACCGGAGCCGGACTGTGCTTCGGGTGATGCTCTTCAGGACCGGGGCTCTGCAGCCCGAGTAGCAACTCTTCCCCGGCTGCCTGCTCCCTGGCCGGGCGACGGGGGGGGGAGAGACCAAAACCGGCCCGCTGCGCGGGCCGCGGCCCCGCGGGAGCCACGCCAGGTCAGAGCGCCCGCAGGGTCGGTGGCACGTCCGCTCAGACCCCCCTGCCAGCAGCTTGGCAGGGCTTTATCATAAAGAGGATCTTTCAAACACAGTTTATTACTGCGGTTTCATAAATCTTCATGAGGCAGCAAGGCTCACGCCGGCCGTGAAAGCAATGGCAGTTAGCGGAGCATGAAAAATAGTCCAAGAAAGCCATTGTACAAAAAGG
>NW_010516291.1:0-1846 GCF_000687285.1 Phaethon lepturus
GCTGCCCTCAGCCCCGGGGTCGTTTCTCCCGGGGAAGGAGGAGACGGACCCAGCCGGCACGTGTGTCCCCACCTTGGGGAAGGGTGTTTGCAGGGTGCAACCCCCCAGCCCTGGCTCTCCTCCCTTCGCCCAGGTGATCGGGACCCTGCCGTGGGTGGTGAACCCCCCCGGCATGGCGGCAGCCACCCCCGACCCCGCCGCCCCGCCCGCCCCAGACCTGCAGGTACAGACGGTGACGCCGCAGCTGCTGCTCAATGCCCAGGGCCAGGTCATCGCCACGCTGGCCGGCAGCACCATCCAGGCGGCTGCCATCAAGAAAACCGGCACCCCCGACCCCCCCGTTAAGAACGAGGTGAGCGACGGGCACGGGACTGACGGCCATGGGGCCAAAGGGCTGGCAGCGTCCCCGGCCGCGTGGCTTTGGGTGCACGTGAGCATCCTTGGGATGCGGCCACGTTGCTTTTGGAGCGTGCAGGCATCTTTGGGACCCGGCCACGTTGCCTTAGGACGATGTGAGCATCTTTGGGACCCAGACGCATGGCTTTGGGACCCTGACACGTTGCTTTGAAAGCACGTGAGCATCTTTGGAACCCAACCACGTTGTTTTGAAAGCACGTGAGCATCTTTGGGAGGTGGTCATGTTGCTTTGGGAGCACATGAGCATCTTGAGGACCTGGTTACATTGCTCCGAGACCTGGCTGTGCTGCTTTGGGAGCACGTGAGTGTCTTTGGGACCTGGCCACCTGGCTTTGGGACCCAGCCATGTTGCTTTGAGAGCATGTGAGCATCTCTGGGAGGTGGCCATGTTGCTTTGGGAGCACATGAGTGTCTTTGGGACCTGGCCACGTGGCTTTGCGACCCTGACACATTGCTTTGGGACCATGTGAGCGTCTTTGGGACCCAGACACATGGCTTTGGGAGGTCGTGAGCGTCTTTGGGACCCAACCACATTGTTTTGGGAGCCACATGAGCATCTGTGGCAGGTGGCCATGTTGCTTTGGGGAGCACATGAGCATCTTTGGGACCCGATTGTGTTGCTTTGGGACCCGGCCGTGTTACTTTGGGAGCATGTGAGCACCTTCGGGATGTGACCACGTTAATTTGGGACCCAGCTGTGTCACTTTGGGAGCACGTGAGCATCTTTGAGACCCAGCCACGTTGCTTTCAGAGCACGTGAGCATCTTTGGGACCTGGTTGCGTGGCTTTGGGACCAAGCCATGTTGCTTTGGGATGTGGCCACGTTGCTCTGGAAGCACATGAGCATCTTTGGGATGTGGCTGTGTTGGTTTGGGACCTGGCCATGTTGCTTCAGGAGGATGTGAGCGTCTCTCGAATGTGGCCGCATTGCTTTGAGACCCAACCACGTTGCTTTGTGAGCACATGAGAGGCTTTGGGACCCGGCCGTGTTGCCTCGGGACCCCACCACGTTGCTCTGGGAGCCTGTGAGCACCTTTGGGACGTGGCTGTGGTGCTTTGGGACCCAGCCGCATTACTTTAGGAAGATGTGAGCACCATTGGGACCCAGCCGTGTGGCTTTGGGAGCACGTGAGCGTCTTTGGGACCCGGCCACGTTGCTTTGGGATGTGGCCACGTTGCTCTGGGAGCCCGTGGGCATCTTTGGGCAGTGTCCCCTCCTGCCCTGCAGTGCTGCCCCGTGGGGTGTCCCGCTTTCTGTGCCCACTGAATTTCCCAGCTGGGGCAGGACGTGACCAACCTCGGCGTGAGCAGAGGTGCTGGTCACCCCCAAACCTACGTGGCGGGACACCCCTAACCCAGGACAGAACTGTCACGGCCCCATTCCCAGCATGGAGCCGGTGGTTTCCAGTGCCACCCCTCCGTCCCAGCC
>NW_010516292.1:0-260 GCF_000687285.1 Phaethon lepturus
CTGCCGTGCCCAGCTGGCTCCATCTGCCCAGCAGAGGTGGCTGGCAGCCCGTCGGAGCTTGTGTAGGATGCCCTGGCAAAGTGCTAAGAAGGGGAATTAGTCTGGCACATGCCTCTAGGTCTGCCTCTGAGCCAGTGTGACGGGTGTGACTTTTGGGCTGTGATGCCGTGCACTATGCCCTATGGATGCGTAGACCCTGTGTGCCCCGTGGCTGTGAGCAGCGCAGGCCAGCCAGGTAGTTTTGCCAGAGGGTTCAGGAC
>NW_010516292.1:440-973 GCF_000687285.1 Phaethon lepturus
CGGGCGCCCCGCAGCCACTGGCTGCCCAGGGGGCTGCCTGCCCTGTGGCAGTGACCACAGCGCTCCTCCCCTGCCTGCCTGCCTACCCTTCCATGGCCCTGGGACGGGCAGGCAGTGGAGTGCTCCCAGGCGTGACTCTGGCGTACCTGCCTGCCCAGTCCCTCTGCCCCGGGCTGCCCAGCAGCGGCTTGCCTGGCTCCCCAGCACACCACGACCCCTGGTCCCTGAGTCTGAGATCTGTCCAGTGGTATTGAAGGTTGGTGCCTTCCCTGCATCCCCACTGCTGCCCTGCACGGGAGACAGAGGTTGTTCCCAGTGTCCTGCTGTGTGTCCCACGCCCTGATTATGCCGGGGCTTCTGTAATGGGAGCCAGGCCTGGTCCCCCGCCAGCGGCCCTTTGCTCTCTTTAATACTATCCCTGGGGGCCTTTGACCCACATGTGATCTTCACAGCATGGGGCCAGGCGGGTGTGCTCAGAACGTGCTCTGCCACCGTCTGACGTGGCTCCTCCGTCCTGGCCCACCCCCCCCCCA
>NW_010516292.1:1094-2480 GCF_000687285.1 Phaethon lepturus
GATTCCTGTGGCTGGGGAAGAGGGGAAGTTACTTCTGGAGGCCTGCCGCCTCACGTGGCGAGGGTGTAGGGCAGCAGGAGGTCATAAATTCACTGGCCCTGTCATGGTCCCTCCGAGCAAACCGGCACTGGTTGCTCGCTCAATCACATGCTTCTGGATCCTCCATGCCTCAATGTGGCACAGAGCCTTTCTTGGAGGAGCAGGCGCTACCATTTCATCTCGGGGTGTGCCATTGAGGCCACCAAGCTGGGCAGGTGCCTCAGCACTCCCCCTTCGCCTGCCAGCCTCCACCGCTCTGATGCTGGGCTGGGCCAGTTTCCAAGTATTGCTTAGGTGTGGGGAGACGGGAGCTATTGCTGTTTGCACTGAAGCTCCTGCATGAGTGCTAACGAGTTACCCTGACAAGCACTCGGAGCGGCCATCCCGGCTCTGCTGCCCTGTGCTCTCCTGTTTCTGCCCAGCCCTAGCACTGGGCTGGTGCACTGACGCTGCCAGACCCTGCCCCAGGTCCACCTGCAGACGCAGCAGGAGGTGAAGATGCGGATGATGGGGATGGCGATGCGTGTGATCCGCACTGACGGCTTCCTGGCTCTCTACAATGGGCTCAGCGCCTCACTGTGCCGGCAGGTGAGTGCCACTGTGCCCTGATGGCCTCCGGTCCCCCGAGGCCAGCATGGAGCTCCTGCTGCATGGTGCTGCCCTCCCCGTCTGGCAGCTGGGCTGGAGCTGACAGGCTGCCCTGAGCCGCAAGGGCCAAGGAGGCAGGCACCCAGCGGGACACAGTGGCTCATTCTCCCTCTTCAGATGACGTATTCCTTGACTCGCTTTGCCATCTACGAGACCGCGAGGGACCGCTTGGGCCAGGGCAGCCAGGGGCCTCCCCCTTTCTACCAGAAAGTGCTGCTGGGTGCAGTGGGAGGTGAGCGAGGGAGAGGGTCCCTCGGCCCCAGGCTCCCGCAGGCTGGAGGAGCCCCCTAACCCCAGCTCTTCTTTGGCCCCAGGTTTCACTGGCGGGTTCGTGGGGACCCCAGCAGACATGGTGAACGTCAGGTCAGTTCTGCTTGTGTCCCGGTGCTGCTCTTGAGGGAGGCTTGTGGCTGGCATGTGATGGCAGTTGGGATGGTGGGGCATTCCCTGTGCACTTGACTTCTCCCCTGGACCAGGCTGCCCCGTGGTTAGTGGCCCAGTCCCAGCGGTGAGCTCTGTGCCCAAAAGGACTGGAGTGGTTCTGCCATTCAGTGTGACAGCCCTGGGCCCCAGGCCCCTGCGTGGCCCTCGGGGGGTGTGGGGCTGGAGGCTGCTTTCTTGTCCCTTTGCAAACAGGCAACACAGTCCATCTGCTGGGCCTCCACCTGCTGCCCTGAGCCGGGGCAGGCGTGCCCCGGG
>NW_010516293.1:0-1426 GCF_000687285.1 Phaethon lepturus
GTTACGAGCTTTATTCCCGATTTCGGTGACACCACCATGGTAAGAGCTAGCCCGGTTCCGCTAGAAAGGAGCACGTACAGGTGATGCGCCTTTGGCCAGCTTCAGGGCAAGGGGCGATGGTGCGCAGGGTGAGCTGAAAGGCCATGGAGGCTGGTGTCCTGGGAACTAGGAGGTGGGTAACAGTATGGAGACCAAAGCCGTCTGCTGAGAGACAGATATATACGGGGTGTCTGCAACTTTCTCAGTGCCTGCCCTCTGTAAAGGAGAGGAGGAGACAGACCATGAGCGTTTAATGTGAGGCCACAGGGTGCATGTGCTCTAAGTATGTTGAGTGGGGGTGTCTGTCCTGGACAGCTAAGGTCATACCAGTATGTATGGGATCACCCAGCTAAACCGATTTCGGAGCACAAAGGCAAGAAGCTGGGAGTTGTAATTCGAGTCAGCTTCATCTCACCTTGACAGATCCTTATCTATGCAGAGTTGACTTGTGGGGAGCTACGGAAACAGCTCAGCCCCTGGTTGCCTGAACACTGCATCATGATAAGAACAGAAACCAGAATGGAGCCTTGAATAATCCCTTAACAAGCAAAATGCCCTGAGTACCGTTCCACCACTATTCAGTAACTTTGTGTACTAGACATCACAACATTAGCAATACAGACTAAGGAGCCATCACACCACCAGAGATAAACATCCCAGATAGATAGTATAATCCACTCAGGCATAATCCTCCCCACCCTTCGAATCAGGAGATAAAACCATAAGGTTTGGGTAGAAAATTGGGGAGTCTTTTTCCAATGATACAGCTGGCTTGTAGGAGATTCTTCCCCCCTCGTCCAGGACTCTGTACAAGGTATCTTCCCAGGGATTAAGAGGCCTTACCTGAGAGAGAATATGAGTGATTAAGAAACATACGTATGGTATTTGGCATGCTTTAAGATCGTGATCAGTGCACTCTTTTAAGGTATTAATATCTAGCGCACCTGTGGTTTGTTAGTACATTCTGGAAATCACATTGATTAAAAAAAAAATTTAAAGAAATTTAAACCTCTGGTGAGGTTAATTTATTCCAAACTTTTTCAAATCCCCAAGAGGGGTCATCTATAAAGTTATTCTTATCATGACCTACACCATAGTGGGGGTTATTCAATAGAGAGACGTTAACCGGAACTGGAACTCCTATTAGAGATAATGTCTGGCTAGAATCTCTAGGCATTTGCAATCACTCTTTAGAATTTCCTAATACTATTATATATTTCTGCAGATTATTTTCGTCTAACTGGGTGAGATCTTCCCCTTGGTATTGGGATTGGTACGGCCGCCCAAACAAAATTTCAAATGGACTTAAATTCTCTTTAGTTCTCGGTTTTACCCTGATTCATAATAGGGCTAGGAGGAGTGCTTGGTATCAATATAGATTTGCTTC
>NW_010516294.1:0-18101 GCF_000687285.1 Phaethon lepturus
GCCGGGGCGGGCGGCGGGGAGGGCTGCGCGGGCTGCTGCCGTGCTGCCGTTCCCCTCGCCCCTCTCTCGGGTTCCGCAGCGGGCTTTTTCCGCGGGGAGTTGTGAAGGGCTTTCGTGGTGCTTCTGGGGGACGGGGGCGGGAGCGGGAGCGTGGCTGGAGCAGGGCCGGTGGGAGTGTGTCAGGTGTACTGCTTCGGGGCTTGCCCCTCTGGTGCTGGGTTGTTTCTGGGTTGCCTGTCGAAGGAGCTTCCCCGAGAACGAGGGGCAGGCATCTTGCTTGTTGCTTCTCGAGAAGGCTTAAAAAGTGTAGTTGGCTGGTCAGTTTTAAGCTGATTATTTTTCTGGTACTTCCCTTGAATTGTTTTTTTGTAAGCAGTGACCAGATGTCAGGCTGTCACTGTGACTGTTCAGCTTGTAAGGTGTGACTTTCCAAACCTGTTTTTCTTAATGTCCCTTACCATCACTCCCAATGTGTGCTCTGTCTTTGTACACTCCTTTTTTTCAGTTCTGTCGCTGCAAAGGCCTGGAACCCTTTTCTTAACAGCTTGATGTTGAACTCTTGGCTGTGCATATCTTTCATACTGTTCTTCCTGTTGTCCTTTCACTTATTTATTGAAAGTTATGTTGGCAGTTCGGTTGAAGTGGATTTAGACTCAGTTTACTGAGGTCATGTTGTTAGCAGACGGTGTTAGATGAATATTGTTATTCAGTATTCCTTCATTCTTATTCCTGGTAAACAGCTTGTTTTCTAGGAAGACCAATCTTCATGAAAACTAGCCATGTGTGGGGTTGTGTTTTTTTCCCCCCTCTGTAGTTCTTCATAATCTGTGTCAAACTGGTTATTCGTAATTGCTCTTGAGAGCCGATTCAGGAAGAAGTTTTTGTCTATATTGTTAATTAGTGCAGAGTTTGTCACTGACAGGACCTTGGAGAATCGACTGGTTTTATTTTTCACTGGATCTGAAATAACAATGCAGAGTTATTACTGCTTGTCAGCTGTGCTGTTTAAAACTGATATACTTATTTTGTGGTAGCAACTGGTTCTATAAGTTGTTCAGCCCTGATGACTTGTAGTTTTACAAGTTTACTGCAAAAGTTTTCTATCTTCCCTGTTTTCCCAGTGAAAATGGATGTAAATGATAGGTACAAATATTTCTGGAGTCAGCAAATATATTTTTGTGTGAAGTCAATCTTTCACCTTAGGAAAGTATGTTGTACAAATACACAAAAAAGTGTGTGCTTAAGGAACTGAATTTTGTGAAGGTAAGAGCTTCACTTGTTGGACTTACTGAAAGTCAACAACATTTAAATGAGCATGCTGGATGATTAAAGCTTACTGGAAAAAATGGCCAGTGGGAAGAGGCGCAAGTCAATTATATGTAGTGCAGTAACATACCAAATAATACAGAGTATTTTAACTTGATTATAAGTACAGTAATGTAACTCTTCAAATGTGAACCTGATGGCTTCAGGAAGAATAACGAAGATATTTAATATTGGAAGATGAAGCTCTTAATGAAATACCCTGATGCAGTAGAGCTTGCAGTTGTTAATTCTTTATGTATTCATGCTGCTTTTAACCATCTCCTTTATGCACTTGAATTTAAGAATTTCATGGGCTCTTGCAGCAGAAGCTTTGAAATATAGGCCTGACTTCTGACATAGTGTCTCTTTAGCACCTTCAAAAGCTCAGTGAAACTGAGCTGTGATGGCAGTAGCAAGTAAAGCAAGTTTAACTCTTCATTCTGAGTATTGCTTTCTTTTTGACAACCTATGACTGCCTTAATGGGTTGGTTACACAGGAAACTGAAGACTTTCGTGGCTTTTATGAGGAACAAAAAAACAACTTTAGGTATATGATGAAACCTGTGAGGCTATTTGGGCATCAGGAAAGAGTATGTTCATTAGATATCCTAAAATAAGCAGAAATGAGCATCTCTCAAGGAACCATATTCTGTGTGTACATGAGAAAAATAACACAAGTTCCCTGTACACATTAACTGTCATGTAACTACATTTTAAAATTGGGGTTAAACTGATACAAAAGTGGAAATACTTAAGTCCCTCATATGTGGAACATAGTTTGATCAAGTGGAAACTTTCCTTCATCAAGATGGTGAACTGCCAGATGCTTGGGGAAGAGTATGTTTAGTATTATGCTTCTTCTGTTAGACCCTGTCAGAAGGTGGGAGACAGCAGTTCAGGGACTTCATAAGCTTGAGGTTACATCCAGATAGCATTTGAGTTAATGATGGACTTGTCTGTGAAGTTATGGAGCCTTGCCTTGAAGGGCTTATACCTCTGACTTGCAGCAGGACTTTCTGGCAACTGCTATGCAATACAGAGCAATATAGTAGTCTAATGCTGTAGTCCTCCTTGCTTGCAACCTCCAGATTCATTGGGCTTGTCCTTGTTCGCCTGGAAAGTTGAGAGACCTTAAGCTTCTAGGTTAGGGGAACCCTACAATATGAAAATGCAACAGGCAGAGCTGAATTTTGTTCTACCTCCATCTTGTTTAGTCCATCCTCAAATGCCACAGGAACATACTAGGTAGTGTTCTGAAAAATAAAATGAAGTTAGCTTTAGACTGCTTTTGGGGTTTATTTAAATATGAAAAGAAACAGGAACTCTATTCATGTTAATATATGGCAAGACAGAAGTAAGGAGTAAACAGAAAAAGCAGTTTATTAAAGGAGCAGAAGTGATTTCCGCTGTGAAATCCCAGAATGTCTGGAAAAGCAGCATTTTGACATCTGACTAAATATAACCTAGTTATGGTCTGCTATATGGGACCACAGATCAATCAATGGTCTGTTGAGAGCGAGACCATAGGATGTTGATACTAGTGACACACTTCCCCTCAGGACAGACTTGGCTACCCTGCAGGAAGTGGGGTGAATACTAGGGTATAAAAGTCAATGTTTTGACATGTCTGATCATAGACTAGGAATATTTGTCTATGGAGACATAGAAACAAGAATCAGTGAATTACTTCATGATACCTAACTGATATTTCAAAACTGGAAACATTTACAAGGCTAACAAGATGGATTATATTTTCCTTTAAAATCTAAATTTTAATTAAAATGTAGATATTAAACTTGATTTGAAGCTTAATGTTGCTTTTTGTGTGTGCATTCTTAAAAGTTAAATCCTTCATGTTAATTCTTACAGAATATTAGGTTTTGTATTAGCCCTTAAACTTGCAAAGAGTCTGTTATGCTTCATGCTTGTCCCTGAAATCTGGAGTGCACCTCAGGCTGTTGACTTATGCGGGTAACTTTCATACCTCTTGTACTTTGTTTCTCAAATCATGCGCTGCTGTTAGCTCTTAACCACCACAAATACTTGTTGCTTGTAAATCATAGTACAATATAGTGCGTTCTGTAGTGGTCACTTTTAAAGTAGTATGGTGCTCCATCTGAATTGGAGTGATGGAATTGAAGTGACATAAGGAATAGGAGTTACCAAAGCAGACAGCTGGGCTCTGGACTGACGTGGGGGAAGCCAGGCGTTGAAGTCAGAGGAGATGGACAGGACAATGTAAGGAAAGAGGAAAGGATAAAAGATGAAAAGGACATGGAAAACATGCGCTATGATCTAATCGGCTACTGGATAATGCAGCTGTGAAAGGAAGGAAAACAAGCATTTACAGATTATTTTCAGCACTGTTACTGAAGTGTAGTAAGTATCTCCTCTGGATTGTGTGGCATACAACATGGGATTAGGCTTGTTTGACCAAGAAGTAGTGTGTCAGAAAATACCAAGTATGTACTGTGGTTCGTTTCTGACATGCTAAGCATGTGCACAGGTATTTCCTCTTTTCCATGAAATTCCAGTCAAGCATAAGTTTGATTTATTTTGTTCAGGAATACTGTGTTCACTTGTTGGAGCACCACAACGAAATTGCAAATATTTCAGAATACAGTTTGACTTTCACAACTGATAAAGACAAATGTGTAGTTAAGAAAGCTATCTCACTTTCAGTGAAGTATAGGTAAATAAGAAAAAATTGACATTCACAGCAAGCCTCACCATGATGTAGAGCTTTCCTGTGGAGATATTACTCGTGGAAAACTATATAATAACATTAGAATATCCTGTGTTCTTAGAGCACTACTATTTGCTGTCAGCCTTGAAAGGATGTATGTTTCAGCCAGTGCTCTTGAAACCCTGGCAGTGGTAACTGGTTCCTTCATTACTTGAATCTAATTAATAAACAACGTTTTCCCAGTATATTCACTGAAAATCTTGTTTTTCGTTGTTGGAATTACCTGTAGCACAAATATCTGTCCGCAGATAAACGGAAGCATTACTGTGGCGTAAGGTAGGTTCAGAGCATACGGCATGTAACTTACAGCAGCAGCCTGTGTATGTGGTCTGTGCTGAGAGTGATGAGCAACATCCAGTATCAATAGGCCTGTATACATATTTTGCAATATTGAGGGGGGAAAAAAAAAATCAAATATCTCTGACAAGATCAGAATAATCTGGATGCTAGCATGCAGGGAATATTTTTCACTTTCTACTCATTTTTTTGTCCACATCGTTTACCTCCCTGTGGAGTAGAAGGTGAGGAATTGCTCTCAGTTGCGCACAGGCTCTAGGACAAAGAGCAGGAATCATTTGGGATCCCTCTCCTGCCCTAACTGTTAGGACCCTGTTAATATAGCATAATTGCTACTTGATTTTACTGCCTTAACTCGATGTTGCCTCACACATGGTGGCTCTTCTATGTTTCCACACTTGGGAAAGAGATGTCTCCCCAGACAGACTTGGGGAGTATATTTTAGCCCCTTTAGATACATTTTTTTGGGGAGAGCTGAATGTAATCCCTGGGTGTTGCAGACTCACAGTTGTTTCCTATACTTGGGTAAAAACTATGAAGGAGAGGAGGTGAGCCTTAAGAAAAACAGGTTTTTTGTGTTGTCTCTCCCCTGTTGAAGCAGAGAATCTGCAAGGAGCATGGTGTCTCCTTTCCCTGGCACTTCATGGTTTCATAATGCTCAGCTGAAGTTGGTTTGAACTAACAAGAAGGATGATACATTATGAATTAGTATGGTGTGACATGTCAGCCTGCAGTTTTGGTATGGTTTCGTAGTCTGTACTGTTATAATTGATAATTTTTGGTGTTGCTATACCACTGTTTACTCTGATAACCTGGAAAAAGGAGTGTAGCACAAGGTAAGCACACAGGTGGGAAGCATCTCAGAGTAAGAAGTTCCTAAAACTTTCAGCAAAGCTGAGGTCTTTGTTTCTGTAATTTCTGAGGCAATCCAAAGTTAATTTTCTTCATTTGCATGGTGTCCTGTGGGTATCTGCTTTTAGGTCTTGCTGGTAGTAGGTTTTCCTGTGTTGTATCTTGAGTAAGGAGTGCTTAAGATGCTGCTTGGGGCATTCAGAACAGGGAAGGTACAGGTGAAGAAGTATCTATCTAGAGGTGTGCGTGGCTTTCAGTGGTCATATGTGGAAAGTGCTTGTGTGCTTAACTTCAATATATGGTCAGAGGGTGAAGTTCCCTGAGGTCTGAGTGGATTTAGTAGCTTGTGCAAGGGGAGAGCCTTGCTTCTGCTGCTTCTGTTTCTTTTGTTTCTGTGCTCATCTGACCTGTTGATGAGCCAGTTCTGCTAACAATAGGCAGTAACAACAAAACCAAACGTAGCACAAGTAAAGACTTTACAGCTGATCTTATGAACCAAATTACCTCACCATGTAAGTCAGGATAAAAGGAGTGAGTACAAACTGTATGACTGATTAAAGGGGTGCTGAGGAGCATGCATTAGTGTCAGCAGGCTCTTAAGCTAGTCCAGAGATCTGTGTTGCCCCCAAACTGAAATCCATTAGAAAAATTAAGTGTGAAACAGAGCCGAGATACTAGCTGAACTTACGGGTTCCTACACAATGTGCACTGACTCATGGTGGGTTAATAACTTTTCTTCGTAAAGGTCTTTGCCTTCTCTCTTAAAAGAGAAAATACAAAACGTGACATTAATATAACATAATGTGTTTTAATATCCTCCCTTGGAATATGAGTGCAGCAGTATGGATTCTTAAGCAGTTTTTGGGTTTTTCAGTTTTGTGGATTCTTCAGCAGATTCTTCATGGCTTGCATTCCAGCTATCCCTAGTGTATATGAATGAAAACTGTCTTTATACTCCTGTAATAATTTAAATATTGACTTCCAAATAGAACTCTTGTGGAGGCTCAGCTCTTGGAAGCTGTTGTATGTTAGAGGAGTTCTGCCTATAGTAAGCACTTAGGTGTCTGTGGGTTTCTGTCAATAAAGAGTGAAACTGGACTTTACAAACCAGTCTCTGTATTTGACTGAGATCTCTATTCTGCTGTGATGCTATTTAATTAAAAATCTAATTCTTTTCAGAAGATAATCAATAAACTTGTCAACAAAACTTGTTCAGAGATACTTGTTCAAAATTATTTGCCTCTATACACCTGTTACGGAGGCTTTATTGCATTTTAACAAATGGATGTAAGCTCAAAGTAGTTCTTTGTGGTCAATTTTTTTTTTTTTTGCTCAGATCTTATCTGCCAACACTAGCATAAACTGGTACTCATAGCAGTAAGTACGAACATTCAAGCAGTGTGTATACATACGCAGTAGTTATTGCATGCCTTACGATATTTCCCAAAGTAAAAGTTACTGAGAAAACACCTACTTAGTATACTGCTTTACTGTTCTGTAGTAATGATTGTTGGCGTACTATTTGAGCAAACAGTGTCACATTTAGTTTCACACGAATAGTGGTATTAGAAGGCATAGCTATAAAGGCAAAGTTTAGCTTAGAGCTACCAATGGTCAAGAGACATTTGGAAAAACTGTGTGTATGTATTCTCTGAATGCAGCAGTGTTCAGGTTAAAGCCATGTTTGCATAGTAACTTATTTAGCTGACAAGCATGAACTTTGGTTAAAATTTACTTGTACAACATCCAGACTTAGAAGTGAAAGGAAGCAAATTGTGTTTTGCTTTTTGTATTAGCTGCAAGCTGTAGTTACAGATGTATTTCTTCATACCACCACTTTCTTTTTATAACCTTTGCCTCTTTTCAACCTGTCTTGAATGTCTCTGCTGTTCTCATGACATGGTTTCCTTGTGGTTTTAGTTCTTCTGTGCAGCTTTCAGGCTTTGATTTCGGTCTTTTGAGTGTTGAGAGCAAATGTTCATATGAATGGCAAAGGGCGATTATTTTTATGCTCTCAGGGGCTCTTGTTTCTCTGTACTTAATCCAGCAAAACTGTTATTGCTTATATCTCCTTTTGATTGCTTGCCTTGATTTGCAATATCTGGCTCTGGATGCTGATGACAAACTAAAATTAGCTTGCTTACTGCTGTGGCCCGCGGAGGGGGGGCGTCCAGTTAACTAACGGTTTTCCACAAAGACTCCAATGCATGCGAAGTGATTCGATCTCGGAGGAGGAAGTTCTGAACTGGCTGAGCAGGAAGGGTGTAGCATGTCCTCTAGATTAATAGTCTTTCAGCTGGAGATTTTTAGCCCAGCTATCAATGCCTCAAGGATAGAATAAGTGACACTGAGAATTTAATAGGTTTGTTTCGTGCAATTTGGGTCCAAACTAAAGGATATCCTGTGGTTGGTTTTACCTCTTGGCTCTGAGATTCTGAAATCACTTTCCCTATAATCTTGGTAGTACTGTTTAAGTAACTTTTGTACTTTGATTGCAGTAATACATGTAAGAAAGTATGAAACGGATAGTGAATGATGAAGTTTGAAAAACTGTGAAGGGTACATTAGAAACAAATACTGAGTCATATGTGGAAAAGCTTATGAATGAACTCTCGGAGACGGTGATGTAATATTAAATTTATGCTTATCCATTTACATGTGCTGAGAGAACTTAAAAAGTAATGCTTTATTTCTGTCTGTTACTTATACAAATAATGCATTTCCTTTTTTGTGTTCACAACTGCATGTCAGTGACACTGGGTGTGAAGCCACTGACTTAATTACTTAGCTAGTAGACAACTGACCTTTAGTGGAAGGACCACACTGCAAACTTATTCTCTGTAATTTTGGAAGTTTTTTCCTTAATTTTAATTTGCCAATTTGATAGAATGTGAGGAAGGATGGGTGCTGGTGCTGTTATTTGCAGCATGTGTTGAAGGTACAATCTTTGCAAAGTAATAATTAATTACTCTTTCTTTCTTCAGGAGATACACATAAAAGAACCCATAGAAAAGGAAGTAAATCCTCGCCTATTACCAGGTAACTCTTGTATATTCTATTGTGTAGAAATAAGTAATAAATACTGTTTACATTATTAATTTTTTAAATATTCCCATATCTGCAGCGTATACTCATGGGACATCAGTGTCCCAAGTAGTAAAATAGAGGTTTTAGTGTAGCAACCCACACAGATTAAAATGTTTGAAATATCTGTATCTCCGTGGGTTGTTGAAAAAATTATAAAAATTGAAATTTTTCTAGAGTACAGTATCTTCAGGTAAACATGATGTAGACAACTGTGTATACTTCAATTTGCTCTGTTTCTTAAGATATAAATTTGTGTGTTTTTTTGTTGTTTGGGAGCTGAAGACCAAGAACTAGTGGAAACTTACTTTCTAGTTGCTTTGCTTCTACTATGAGTTACTTAGGCCTTTTGATGCCTCATTCACTCTTAAGATTTTTTTAATTTACAATTCTTTCTTTTTAAAAAAGTCTTTTCCAAGAGCAGGAAAGGTGACATTACTAAGATAAAATACAAGTAAAAGCTTAGAATAAACTAGCATTGGTCTGTTGGGTTTTCTGCACTTTATAGGAAAAGCCAAGAGTGTGTCTGATTATACCTATTAAAAACTGGTTTTACTTTCTTGAAGTTCAGTTTCTGCTAATTTTAAGATTAGAGCTTCATTGGCCATTATTTATGCAAACTTGTGTTTGAGAACTTCAGAATAGCCCTGGGACCTGTAAAATAAGCAACATGTCCAGTCAAAGCTATGAAAAATTAACTATGAGGAACCTATAATAATCAACTGAAATGTTTTGGCATTCTTAGAGTTTAGGAATAAGGAAAATTGGAAGAGTTTTCAACTTGTTTATTGGCTGTATTAATTACTCTTCAGCAGGCTTTTTTAAAGTACACATTCATATGGTTGCTCTTTGCAACTCCACACATTGTTCTCCTACCACTTAGAGTAGGCCATAATACAGGTACCTCTGGTTACAGGATTCCTAAATGTATGCAGTTGAACAGTGTTCAGTCCATCTTGAGTAATGTCAATAACCTGGCAGGTTCTCAGTGTACTGATTCCAGGAACTGCTTCTTAGTCTTTTCATGTAGCAGTGATGAAGTATCTTCAGGCATACAGTGATGAGAAGCTGCCAGGAAGTTAATGCTAAGTTTAAGGTAACAGTTTAAATAATTCAATTATAAATGTCAGTTATGTTGCAAGTCAGTGTTTCTTTTATACAGGTGAACTGCTGCTTTGTGAGGCGAGCACAGTATACAAGTATATACAAGAAGATGGATCAAATCGTGGCACCTATGGGAAACTTATATGCACAAACTTCAAGATTGCTTTCCTTGACGATGATTGTGCTTCAGATGATAATGTAGGCAGACAAGTCTTCTAATTATGACCAAACAGGCTGTGGAGACCTTTAGTGTCTCTGACTAAATAAATCATATCTATCCCTTATAGGGATACAGAATGAGTATAGTTATAAAAAGTTTCAATGGCCACAGACTAATTCTAATCAGTCTGCATCTACTTGGTCTGCACAGATCCTTCTTCAAGCTCTAATGCCTATTTGAATAAAAAAGGTGCAAGCCTGTAAGTGGTCTCTTTCCTTAGACATAGTTTATAACATTATAACTTGTGAGTTGGTAATTTTGTGAAGCTTAAGTTAAGCATGAATTGTTTTGAAAATTAAATCAACAGTTTCTTTAAACCTGATTTCTGACTGCTTATCTAGTAGCAATTGGAAAAGTGTGAATGTCAAACGTGCTTCTAATGTTATATAATGTCCATCTTGACTTGGAGCTATGCAGCAGGATTTCAGGGCTGCACAAGACTGAGTAAGCTGATAATTCAGAGGAAATACTGAATGTATTTGTTTGGCTCAGTAAAGCTCTGAATTACTCCATTCAAAGTCAGGTGTTGACTGCAAAGATTTAAAAACTAGGTACTATTGATCTGGCAAACATTAAAAAAGCTAAAAAGTCCCTAAATCGTAGAAATTAGTTGAATTTTGTTCCCTTTGCTCAAATTGAGCAGTCAGAGGGGAATGGTAATGCCACACCTTTTTTGATATGCTTAAGCATTTGAAATGGTCTGGTCCATTAGGTGATAAAAGTGAGGGAGACACTAGTATATGGCTCCTGAGTGCAAGGTGATCTTGACAGTGAAGAATGAGAAGAATATGATTTGACACACACTGATTGTAGCTGGGAGTTTCTTGAGGTAAAATTTCAGGGAGTTTAAATGTTAAACTAAGGCTTCTGCAGCCAAATACAGATTTTTGGACCTTCTGGAATTAATTGGGACAAAGCTGCAGAGCCCTTTCCACAGATCACATGAGGTTTATGCTGAAGTTGGTAGTGACCATGCTAATTTCTGTTCCATCAGTAACTTTGAGTCTTGGGTTTATAACATGCCAAGGCAACTGTATTTCTCTTAACGGAAGTTCAGTATTAGCCACCTGATTCAGAGTAGTACAGACCTGGAAATAACTTGAATGAGGTTAACTCTGTTCAAAGCTGTCTTCATATAAAATGTAATTTGCTGATGTAGTGCACATCAGCCTTCTGGTAATAATATTTAACATAACAATGCTTAATTGTGGCATCACTCAATTGTAATTTTTAACTCCGAACTCATGGAATGATGAAAACGAAAGGACCCCCAAATAATTTCAGGGTTGGCAGAACAGTAGGTAAGAAAACTGGGTTCTGTGTCTTCATTTTGCCCAGTGATAAATCTGGCTGTTATGTTGGAATATTCTTGGGATTCTTGTTCTGTTAAGAGACTTTTGTACTTCCTGCCAGGTTCCCATAGCAAGGAAATTTGTCATAAAAGGGCTTGGATTATATGAAGTTACTGTATTTCCTGTTTACTGCAATGATTCTAGTTTGAAAAGGGTCTCTCAATAGAACTGCATGCTTTGAAGCTATTTGAAAAGTAAAAATTCTATCTACATTTCAAGCACAGCTGAGACTTAAATAAAACAGAACATTTAATTTGTAAACTATGTCTGTGTAACCTGCATCTGTCTATATTTTAATAACTGTTCTTCAGTGTTCTGCCTTACGCAGCTTGTAAGAATAAGAAGTAATGCTGATATTAAAATAGGTACTGAATACATCCTTTACTTGTGAGAAGATGCTACTGCTTAGTAGTGTGAGATTTCTAAAAACTGTTTTCATGTTCTAGGAGCCACAATTTAAGAATAAGATCATAGGAGAAAATGACATAACCCTGCAGTGTGTAGATCAAATCTATGGAGGTAGGTCAGCTTTCTCGTCATTTAACATGCCTCACACTGTGTCTTACAGTGCTGGTGCTCTTTGTACATGTACATCCTTTTTAGAAAACTGATAAGAGTTGTCACTTGGAAACTAGGATTGTGTAGTCTGTAAAACAGTTGCAGTTATATTTAATAATGAAATGACAAATAAGAGATCTATGAGAATCCTGTCCTATCCCTCAAGCTTGTCAAAGGTATGTTTTGATTAATTATCTTGCTGGGACAGATGAAACAATTCCTTCAAAATGCTGTGATTCAAAGAAAAGAGTGCACTGTGAAAAGTTGCCAAGAGTGGTGCAGGAGGATCTTCCAGTATATCAACTATTTCTATAAATATGGAGGTATTCACTTCATTTGAGCAATAGCACTGCAGAGTAGTACAGGTACCAAATTCCCAAACAATACCTTTTGTTTGTCTAAGGTGACTTTGTCTTGTGAGATTCGTGATGTCTTCAAAATATCAAAGGAGATAAAAAAGGAGGTTTTAA
The DNA here is from genome assembly GCF_000687285.1 of Phaethon lepturus. Taxonomy (NCBI): domain Eukaryota; kingdom Metazoa; phylum Chordata; class Aves; order Phaethontiformes; family Phaethontidae; genus Phaethon; species Phaethon lepturus. The sequence continues at coordinate 11,989 of NW_010516294.1, forward strand.
TTTACAAGTAAATCACTAAGTGTTTTGCAGCAGATCTTACAGGTGTGCCTATATTGCTGAAAAAGGTAAATGAGAATGAGGCTGGTAATTTGTAAGTAGCGGGAAGGCTTTGTTGAGAACCCTTACTTTGGACTAGTGTTAGAGTATTCGGAGTGTTTGTGAATGGTGGTGTGGATTCGTGAGGGAGAGGACTAGGGGAAGACTAGTGGAGTCTGTTTATGAAATGCTGTTTATTTTTGTACATAATAGCCTAGCTGGTAGCACTTGAAGTTGTGAAATGATACATCCTCAAACAGAAGTGAACAAAGTACTCTCTTGGGGAATTTATGGTGGTTAAAAAACCCCACTTTTTTTAGGAACTTAGAATGATCTCAGTTGTTTAGGGGTTTTCCCTCAGGCAAAACTACTAAATTATATTCTTTATGCATCTCAAAACCTTGAACTTACTACACAGTCAGAATGAGAACAGAAATAATCACTGAGCAGCTGGTTTGCTGCAGGTTCAGTTTCTACCTTGCAGGAAGTAGTTTTGAGTGGGTTTAAAAAAAAAGGTTGAGTGTATTAGCACAAGAGCTTGCCAGAGTATTGTAGGGTCATTGTTTTGACTTGCTAAAAGTTTGGCTTGAAATAGTTTCTTGAGAATTTTGGAATGTCAAGCAGGGATAGCTTCATCAACTGATGGACAGTGGGTTTTTTATATTTACTTAGACTTCTTAATTTTGCAGTTTATGATGAGAAAAAGAAAATTCTAACAGGACAACTGAGAAAATACCCAGAGAAGCTAATTATCTACTGTAAAGACCTTAGAGTATTTCATTTCTGCCTGAGATACACAAAAGAAGAGGAAGTGAAAAGAGTAAGTATAGTAACATAATTTGTTTTTCTTTAAGCTTGGTCTTGGGTTTTTAGTTGTGGGGATGAGGGAAGGATGAAATTCACCCTGAGAATGCCTTAAACTTGAAGTGTTTTCTGATCATTCCCAACTGAGAGAGAAGGTAAGACTTTGATTTCTAGCTAACCTTATGCATTAAACATCATTATGTATAGCAGTTAAAGATCAGGTGCACTGTTGTTTTGAATAAAACTGGAGCTTGAGAGTACTACATGAAATTAGCTTCAGCTCAGGTGAACTTGTAAAGCTGTTCTGTTTGTGAAACAGTTTTATTACGTTTTAGACTTCAGCCTTTTTCATATGAAAGCAGTTATTTTCCTGATAACTTTGGTTCTTTTGACAGGTTAATCTGAACTAGGAGTCTCCTACCTTTATTTAAATAAGAGTAATCTTGGAAGTTGAACAGATACAGTACTTTTCATTAAGCCAAGTAGGTATAGTGTCTTGCAGACAAGAGAAGGCTTTCAGCTGTTTTCAGCTGTTGTGGTTAGAACCTATTGAACAGTCCTGTTTAAAACTTGGAAGAGGCGGTTAAAAAAGAAATCATGTTTTTTACACTGGCAGTCTTAGTCTGTGTTTGGGTGTTAATTTTTGGTCCTTTCCTAGATCGTCAGTGGTATAGTTCATCATAGCCAGACTCCTAAGCTGCTTAAACGCTTGTTTCTGTTCTCTTATGCATCAGCTGCCCCAAACAACACAGGTAAATGTTTTTCTATTTTTGTGTTGTATTTATTGTATACTGTTAGTTTTTTAACCAGTCCAGAACACTTAGTAGCTGAGTTTATGCTCATCTTATGACTCTGCCCTGCTGGCAGATAGCCTCATTTTTCTCAGATTCATTTTTCTCTTGTTATGCATTGTTGGACTTGTTGCTAAAAATCTCCCAATTGTCTACTAGTGGTTTCTGTGTCCCTCAATGGAGTTGCACAGAAATTTTCCAAGCAAGGGTAGCAGCACCAGATTGAAAACTTACTGTGATCAATACATGCAAATGCTTTTCATGTGCTTCTGACTAGAGTGCTGTCATCTAGAAAATATTGTGCTTATTTTATCAGTGTTTTTTCTGTACTATTGCAGTGAACCAAACTTCCTGCCCTAAATTCTTAAATTAATACACTTTCGGTGGCATCTGACAGAAAGTGTTTCCCTTTTTCCTCTTATTTGCAAGCAGTCTGCTTCTTCCAGGCAACTGTGAAAAAAGCATAGGTTTGCACAGCAAGATTCCAGTGGACATCTGACTTCCTCTTGTAGCTAACTTGCTACATAATCTTCCCACTTGATCAAACTTGGCTGACTAATACAGTAAGCTGTGAAATTCAACCTAAGTTGTCAGTGCACTTTGTAGCGTTCAACAGTTCAGATTTCAACTGAAGTAATAGCGCTGTTTTGAATTGTGAAGCTGATTCTTAATGCACCGGGAACACCCATTCCTTTCACAGAGAAAAGTTTTGATGTGTCCAATGTATTAATCGGACACTTACCAAAATATGTCATGGAATTACAGTATCATTGAGGTTAGAAGCTTCTGGAGATCACTTAGTGGTGTTCTTGTCCATCTCCCCATGTTTAGAGTAGGGTTAACTACAGAAGGCTTACCAGGGTCATGTCCAGTTTGGTTTTTAATATCTCAAGGATTGAGGCTCCACAGCCTTTCTGGATAGCCTGTTTTATTATTGGACCGTCCCCATAGTGAAAGAGTTTATTATGTTTAAAAGGGATTTGCTGTAGTTCAGCTTCTGTGCATTGCCTTTTGTCATCACTGGATACCTCTGAGTCTAGGTCAATCTTCTTTCTCCAGGCTGAAATGATCCCAGCTCTCAGTCTCTCCTCATACCAGGTGCTTAAAGACCTTTAATACTCTTAATGGGTGTTCACTGGACTTGGTCACAGAATCACTAGGTTGGAAAGGACCTTCAAGATCATCAAGTTCAACCATTAATCCAGCGCTACCATGTCCCCTAAACCATGTCCTGAAGTGCCACATCCACACGTTTTTTGAACACTTCCAGAAATGGTGACTCCACCACCTTCCTGGGCAGCCTGTTCCAATGCCTGACCACTCTCTCCATAAAGAAATTTTTCCTAATATCCAATTTAAACCTCCCCTGGCGCAACTTGAGGCCATTTCCTCTGGTCCTATCACTAGTTACTTGGGAGAAGAGACCAACACCCTCGTCGCCACAACCCCCTTTCAGGTAGTTGTAGAGAGCGATAAGGTCTCATCTTAACCTCCTCTTCTCCAGACTAAACAAGCAGAGTTCCCTCAGCCACTCCTCATCAGACTTGTTCTCCAGACCCCTCACCAGCTTTGTTGCCCTTCTCTGGACACGCTCCAGCACCTCAATGTCCTTCTTGTAGTGAGGGGCCCAAAACTGAACACAGTATTCGAGGTGTGGCCTCACCAGTGCCGAGTACAGGGGCACAATCACTTCCCTGCTCCTGCTGGCCACACTATTGCTGATACAGGCCAGGATGCTGTTGGCCTTCTTGGCCACCTGGGCACACTGCTGGCTCATGTTCAGCCGGCTGTCAACCAGCACAGGTCCAGCAGGCCTGTGATTGTCTGGTACTGGGGAGCCCAGCACTGGACACAGAACTGCAGGCATGGCCTCAGCAGTGCTGAGCTGAGAACAACGATCACCTCATTCAACCTGTAGGCAATAGTTTTCCTAATGCATCACAAGAATACGTTGTCCACCTTTGCTGCAAGGGCACATTGCTGGCTCAGGTAGTTTCTGCGGGCTTCATCTGTAATTGGTGTTTAATTTGAATTGCAAACATCAGAAAGATTGTGAGCTTTTCCAGGTAGAGACTGAGCAAATGTGGGAGAAGCCTAGTCTTTATAGCAACTTTGAAGTACTGTGCCAGAATTCTTTCATATTTTAATAACTATATGCAATAATAAATGCCTAGGTCTAATTCTTTATGAAGTTGTTACAGTATAAACCGGGTAGACTTTAGAAATAGGGTTTTATGCCTCACATGGTCTTATACTCTTAAAATCTTAACTTCCCCCTTAGAGCTCATAAATAATGTTCTTTTTCCAGCTGTAAATATTTCATCTACCTTATCCTCTTACAGTCGAGAGTTTCATCTTGCCATTGTCTCTTCTGTGGAGCTCTGTTTGGTGTCTCAGTGTTAGCTGATTGTTGCAGGATACTTAATTATGACAAATGTCTAAAACAATTGGCTTGAGTCCATAAATCATATAGTTATTATACAGGATCTGAGGCTAAGTCAACCTGCTGTTGTAACTGTTGCTGAGGTGGCTAAATAGAAATACAGGAAACATTCTTAGTTGAAATGATTAAGACTGAATTGGTGTAATAAATTTTCTGCTCTCATCAAGTGCCTGAAATGCTCCATTCAGTGCAAAACTCCTATCCATGATGAAAGAATCAACTTTAAAAGAAATGCAATATCCGAATTGCAGAAAGGCTTTTGGTATGATTGTTAATTCTACATTTAAGTCTATATTACTAGGTGCCAGTCAGTTGCACTAGTATACAATGATATTTGCTGCACAGCATCCTGGGTTTTAGGCTGGATGTGAGGACAGCCTCAACTGTATGGAAATTCCATAAGAACTGATCAGTTTCTGTAACAGAAACTATTCTTGAAGTTCTTAGTTAAAGCAATATTTGACAGATGATTTGTTAAAGATCAGACAGATGCAGTGTGTTGTACAAAGGCATTTTATCTTTGACTCAAGACTTTCTGTACACAAGAGGTTTTGCATGCTTACCTTAGTGAAAACTAACTACTTCATTTAGGAATGCTTTCATGTTAGCATTCCTGATGGTCTGTAAAGTTAACATTATTGATGTCTGACAGATGGAAGAAACCAAACTGTGATGTTTGATACTCTTGAGGACTGGCGTGGTGAGTTGGAGCGGACCAAAGGGAATGTGAAATACAAAGCAGTGACTACCAATGAAGGCTACAGAGTCTCTGAAAAGTAAGCTTGCCCTGGTTAATAATGAAGTTTGGGTATACATCTCATTAAGATCTTCAAAAATTAGTGTGACCTTTGTTTGTGAGCTCTACACAGTTGTTTAGGATTTTTTTAGGATCTGGTTTCCACTTTGATTTATGGGATACTTTGACTCAGGACCTCAGGAGGTCATCTTACACAACCCCTGCTCAAGCAGGGTTATCATCAACATTAGGACAGGCTACTCAGGACCTTGCTCAGTCAAGCTCTGAATAGCTATAGGTGCGGAGAATACCACCTTAAAATGGAATAGAAAATATGTAGTTCTGGTACCTACGCTTTTGTCATACTTACTGGTTAGGGAGACATTTTTCAGTCCTGTACCTTTACTCTGTTAAAATTTCAAGTTACATGCACTTGAGATTCTGTTTTGGTTGGGGAGGACTGGGTGGCTAAAGAGTAACTGGTTTAAAGTGTATCTGCAAAATGTGGTGATGGAAGGGTAAGTCGCATTGCCTTTAGCGGAAGGTTAGAGATGTACGCTTCTATCCGTTTAGCTAAGTAGTATCTATCGAACCCCTTAGGTTGTGTACAAAGCTTTGTGTACTACTGTTGTTTAATAGTCAAATCCTGAAAGGCTTTACAGGCCTTGGAAACAAACACCAATTTTCAAAGAAGTCTTAACTATTTATTCTAGAGCTGTCTTGAGAGACCCAAGCTCAGCTTAGTTATTTGTTGCTTCTGTGGGCCTTAAATGTAAATAATGTTGGCCGATACTGGAAATTCATGCTGTATTAAATGATATCCTTGAATTGTGATGCAAACAGATTATAAAGCATGGAAACAGGACTAGTTATCTAATAGTACAAGAGTATCTTTTGAAACAACAAAGACTGAGAGAACCAAGGCAGTCTTAACAATCAGTCTTACATTGCAATTAAATGCAGTATTTAACTGCAGCCTTGGAAAGGTAGGGTAATGTTGCAGTAAAAATAATGAACACCTCAGGATTGGAGGAAAATACCTTATCCAGCCAAAAATAGAGGGAGGGTGTTGAGGACAATATAATTATCTATTAGGAAGGATTATTGTAAATGTAAGGGTGAATATATAATTAGCATGTGGGCTAGAACACAAACCATCATCAAAAGGAGCTTGGAGATTGTTCTTTGTTCAGTTTAAGCGCAAGAAACTCTTTTTTGTTATCCTAGGCTGCCTTTGTATTTTGTTGTTCCCATATGCGTTTCTGAAGAGAGTATCTTGAAATATGAAGGCAGAGGCATTCCT
>NW_010516294.1:18132-35624 GCF_000687285.1 Phaethon lepturus
GAGTATATTTATATGGCTGAGGGTAAGAAATCTTATGGAGAAGACATAATTTCAATGAGCATTTCAGATGTTACTGCATATTTTTAGAACTTGTTTTTAACAGCTCACACTTACACCTAGTCATCAATAGGAAGAGAAATAGATGCTGGAAGGAGAGGTGCTCAAAGTGTTCACTATTCCCCTTAAACAGTGTAAAGCAAAATGGGGGTTCACAGCCCTCATTTACTTATATCAGTTGTCTAATGTCCTATAGTCTTCATATACTACTAGTCTGTCTATACACCAGCCTGTTTTTCATTAGACTGAGTACTGACTGGCATCTAGCTGGGGCAGGATATAGGGTTTGAAATGCTATTTGGATATCGAAGTGAAGACCATGAATGTGCAGATAGAGTTGAATACCTTCAGTTGCCTAGCTTGACTACTGGTGAGTAGTATGCCCATGATGATGCAGCATTTTTTCAAAGCCAAGCAGCCTAGCTGAAAAACTAGTCCTACCAGTCTCAGCAGAAAATGAAGTTAAAGATACTGTTTTGTGTCCTGTAGCAAGCTGGGTTTGGCTTCCTACCTCATACCAGAGTTCAAGAACCAGTAAGACAGCGTAGATAGAAACAAGGCGCAAAGTAACCTCACTTACGAGGTCTTGCCTTAGTTGCTGCATGTCCATCAAGTTTGCCAAGAAAAACCATATTCACTTCATGCTCTGAGATTTAGTCCATGGAGAAGACAGTGCTGTACTGTCCTGCCCAGTTTGTCCTTTCAGGTAGTGAAGATCAAAATAATTTGGTTCTCTTTCTCAGATTGTCAACCAGACAAATTACAGTGGCTGTTACACAGAAACATAAATTATTTTTTAATTGCATCTTGCATTGTTCAGAGGCCTTGTAGAACTCTTCCAATTATTTCCAAATCCTTTTTGGAGAGCTACTGTCAAAACAGCTTGACCATATTAAATCAGTTTGAGATGGCAGTCTTTATGACTGTGAGGTTTCTGCATCCTTCTGAGGTGCACCTCTTGGCTACTGTAAATTGGTAGCAGAAGTCTTAATTTCCTGATTTGACTTGAGTAATATTTCTGATAAAAATGATTCTGACTCCCAGCTTCCAAGTGAGTTTAAAGATCAACTTGAGAGGTTCAAGCAGTAGGTGTGAGTCAATAAATTATGTGTAAAGGGAAGTAAGAAGCTTTGAGGACTGACTTGATATAAAGAATACTTGTAACTATATGATCTGATTTAGTTGTGGAGTTCTTGTTTAATATCTTATTTCATATGCCTAGATGACTCTTTATGTGTAGCTCACATGGAGAGGCATGACAGTATCTATTGTGAGTTATCTCAAGGTTGAATTATAAGAAAAACACTGCTATTATCTGTATGGAGAAACTGATGGTTAACATATAAAAGTTACTTAAAAGAGCCATCTTGCTGTGGCATATCTTCCAACATAATTTGGCCATAGACATTTTGATCAATTTTTTCACCTGTGACCACTGTTGAGAAAGTAATATTGTTATATAATCTGGCATTTTATATTCCCTGTGCCTGTATGAAGCTTAACTTAAAACTTGCAAGTGATAACAGTGTCCTGAGGCATGTAGTTTTGGTGAGATTGTAGAAGTTTGCTTTTACTGATGGGTTTGCTGAATACACCAAAAATTCAGTAAAGCGCAGCATGGAGAAATTTCTGGTAATCACTCAGTCACTTAAGCAAATACTTTGTGTGGGACAGTTTACCAATTTTATCACCTGGTAAATGTCTTTCTGCAGGTTTGGTGTTGGTCTTGCCATAATGGTGCTGCTCTTCTCAAAATGTCTGCATTTCCCAAAGAACAGGATGACAGCACTTCACAAATGCAAAAAGCCTTCTTGGATGGGTCAGTAATAGCTATTCTGTCCACAACACTTTGCTTGGTATGGACCTTGCTTCTCTTTTTTCCATATATGCTATATCTTTAGGCTTGCACACATCAGGAAACAAGTTCTAGATCTAAAAGTAGTTTTCTGTAGTGGAATGGGTTTAAGCCCTTGGCCTAACAGCATCGGTCAGTTGTGTGGGACTGTAATATCACTGAAAGCTTATTTGTGGAAATACATATCTAGATCAGATAAATCTCTGTACAGTGTGGCTTGTTATTAGGTATAGCAGCACCAAAGCCTGTAGGTCTTAAGTACCGTTAAAGATTCGTTAGCTGATGGGCTCAATTGTGTTTGGAAGTAAGTGAAGTCTAGACTCCATCTCTAAATGTGAATTTGCAAGCTGAGTTTTAAACCTCTGAAGTTTATTGTCTTCTCAGAACAAGATTTGTGTTCTTAAATGACTATCTAAAGTGATCAAAAATGCCTGAGACAATCTAGCAGTTCACTACTGCTCCTTTCAGATGTGATGGCAGGCAGTGCTTTGCATCAGCAGAGTTAGGGAACTGAATTAGCTCAGAGTCTGAAAAATGGCAAAGTTAACATAAGGGGAAGATCACAACTGCCTGGCTGAGAGTTATGGCAATGGCTTGTTGCTCTTGTTTTTTTTCTGGCTTTTTTTAATCTGCTGGGTGTCCTGGAGAGAACTTCTTAGTGGCCAGCTGTTAGATCAGGCTAATATATACCATTTGTACTGCTTCACCACTAGCTCCTTCTCTCCATCTCATAGATGGAGAACCTGTTAATCACACAGAACTAACAGAAAATAGCTTGATAAGGCTCTTAAAACCTCTTTTGTTTTTAAAATTAATTATACTTGCATGGGAAAGGCTTTTGACCCTTCCTGCAGATCCTCTAATATTTTTCCCCTGAAATGGGGAAGTTTACATGACTTACAGCTCTTTGTAATGCTGTTTCATAGTGTGACAGTAAGTAGAACTAGCAGTAAGCTGTAATAATGCATCAACTGATATTGTCTCACCTATTGTCTGTGGCCATCTGAACTTGGGGCAGTATCGGTGGTTTTCTTTGCTATGAAGTACTGGTGGTTAAACACTAATACTTAAAAATATCTACAAATTGTTCATAAGGGTGTGTTAACATGCCATTGTAATAGTTGTCTGAACTCAAGCACACAGCAGATATTTACAATTCACAGCTTCTTCTACTCAAAGTTGTTTAGAGCCAGATCTTCTAGCACAAATTGTTTACTTCAATTTGGAAGAAGTATTGTAATTGACCAATGATTGCTTTATCTCAAATCTTTCAGCTGATGCATCTTTCAGTAGGTCTAGTAACCGGCATTTCTGATGTGAACTCCTGTAGTTGTCACTTAAAGCAGGCTTCTGTGCTACAACATAAAGGAAGCAAGTAATCTTGTCCTCTCTGGGCAAATGCCTGCAAGGCTTCACTTCTGAAGTATAAGCTAGAGCAGCTTTCCCCAATCTTGACCACAGAGGTATTTACTAAGCTGATATTCATGTGGGCTCTGGAGCCTGAATGAGAGGTGATACTTTGGGTCCAAACCTGTCATGGTTTAGCCCCAGCCAGCAACTAAGCCCCACGGAGCCGCTCGCTCACTCTCCCACGGTGGGATGGGGGAGAGAATCAGAAAAGTAAAAGTGAGGAAATTTATGGTTTGAGATAAAGACAGTTTAATAAGTAAAGCAAAAGCCGCGCACGCAAGCAGAGCAAAACAAGGACTCCATTCACCACTCCCCATGGGCAGGCAGGTGTTCAGCCGTCCCCAGGGAAGCAAGGCTCCATCATGTGTAATGGTTTCTTGGGAAGACAGATGCCATAACTCCGAATGTCTTGTCTCTCCACACCTTCCTTCTTCGTCCCAACTTAACTCTACCCTGGCTGAAACCAGGACAAAACCAAAGCTTCATCTGGCCTGGTATTTTTTCCTTTCCTCCTAGGGAAAAAATTGGCAGATACATAGAAAAGTACAAGGCAGGTATACTATCTGGTTTGAGTCCAAACTGTTTCATCTTTTATTTATGTGTTTCATGAGCAGGCATGGCAGCTAAGTATCAGAATGTAATTTGGTTGGTAAAAGTCAGGAAGAATGGTGTCTGGAAGGTTTGGGTATTTCTATGCATCTCCTCTTTCTTGATTCACCTGTAAATAGCCTGCTAGTAGAGTAATTTTGGTGTGTCTAGTGAAGACAATACTAAAGAAGCAGTAGGAAAAATGAAGCAATGCTTGTAATTTTCATAACTGCACAAATACCAATTTATGAGTGTAACAGTTGAGAGAAGCAAAACTAGTCATAAGCTTGTAAGCCAGCTTCCAGCCAGTATTTAAAAATGCATGGAGGCCATTAGCTTTCCAGGGCGTGTATCTTTTCATCTTACAGCTGTTTCCCAAACCATGCCTATTAACTTTGTCTTCAGTGATAAAAGCTGGTGCATTATTTGACTTGTGAAGCAGAAGGCTTTAATTTCTTGATGATTTGATTTAGAATCTATAAGACAATTAGCAAACCTCCGTATGAACTCCTGAAGACAGACGACTTGTCAAGCAGCCTTCCATCTCTGCAAGATATCCAGACTGCATACACAAGATTTAAACAGCTGTTTTTGATAGGTAAGTCAAACTTTAGTCTTTTTTCTCTGAAGTGACTGAGCTGCAAAGCATGACAGTGCTGTTTTACATCTCATGAATACAGTCCTTTTCTTGACTGGTGTCTTGCTTTTGGCAGTGGTTAGAAGCAGACTTTTAAACATGTAACTGAAGACTGTGCTTATGACTATGTTAATGGAGATTTGTAGTTCTTAGACTTGCTACCTCTTGTTAAGCAGTCTCATTATCTGAAAATTACTTTTAAAGAGTGACTGTAGAGTTCAAATGTTAGTTGGATTGAAAGTTATGGGAGAGATTTTAGAATCTTCTGTGGTCCATTGAAATTGAATGTTAAATGCTAACCTTTTAAGCCTTTGTGCTATGTCAAGAGTTGAAACTAAATGCTAATTAATTTTTGCCTTAGCTTTTGTTACAAACTAGTCACACCTCAGAACATTAAGTGTGAGCTTGCTTAAAATTCTGCCGCTCTGGCTGTAGGGCTAAATGTGACTACTATAGATAGTAAGTCCACTTGAAAGGAGTAAAAATGGGAGCCTAGTATAATCTAGGCTTTCAGACTCTTTACTGGGGCTCCTTAACTATTTTGCTGTCATGAAACAGTACTTTGACCTCACCTCCTGGCATGAAAAACTGTTCAGTGTGCCATTGGACCATTTTGGACAGTGGGTCTTCTACAAGATAAGGAGGGTAAATGTTGCAATAACCTCTGTCTGGTGGCTTGCTGAACACTGGGGCCATTCACATATGGCTATTGATGTTGGACATAATGGATCTGATAACCACTGAGGAGCTGTGTATTTGCAGTGTAGCCTACAGACAGTGTCCAAGTCCTCTTGGTTTTATACATGGAATTTAGCTGGTAAATTGTTATTGATTACAAATTAGTATGAGTGGTTTCTGATAAATATGCAGTAAAGATTTCAGTGATATTCTGAAGAAAAGCTTAAGGTGTGAGGTATTTGGCAGAGTTTCATGTTGAAGATTTTGTTTAGAATACACTGTCAAATCCACAGTGGATCTTTCATACTACTTAGCTAAAAATAATTACCTATATTTTCAGGTAGTTTCTGGTAATTTACCCTCCTATAGGAAAAAGGACAAAGCTTGAATTTAAGTCATACAACATCCCTCAGGAAATATTGCATATTTCAGTAGTGTCATTGTAGCATTGTCTTACATTTCTTGAAAATCATAGAATAGTTTGGGTTGGAAGGGAACATTAAGGGTCATCTAGTCCAACCCCCCTGCAATGAGCAGGAACAGCTTCACCTAGGTCAGGTTGCTCAGAGCCCTATCCATGACCTGAATATTTCCAGGGATGGGGCATCTACCACCTCTCTGGGTAACCTGGGCTGGTGTTTAACCAGCCTCATTGTCAAAAATTGCTTCCTTAGATGCAGTCTAAATCTACCCTCTTTTAGTTTAAAACCATTACCCCTTGTCCTGTCGCTACAGGCCCTGCTAAAAAGTCTGTCCCCATCTTTCTTCTAAGCTCCCTTTCAGTACTGGCAGGCTGCAATAAGGTCTCCCCAGAGCCTTCTCTTCTCCAGGCTGAACAACCCCAACTCTCTCAGCCTTTCTTCATCTTACAGGAATTTACTGTCTTAGTACTGTTTTTCAAAGTCTTACACATTAACCATTATTTTTGTTCTGTATGTGCCTAGTTAATTTGATTTGGGTAAATTCCTGAAATTTGGGTAAATTTCCTGAACACATGCCAAAACTGAAGTTTCAGTTATAAAAATCCTAATTAAGCAAAACAGAAACCACAGTAGTAGGTAGCTGCTTGAAAGAAGATTTTGATGGGGAAAGCTTATATCCTCTTAAACTGTTTGTCTTATTGGAAATGTTGCAAAGGTAGATGCTGGCTTTACTAGACTGCTCACAAGTCTTATTCTATGGCACTTCCCCATGTACCATAAATGAGACTTTGAACACTTCAGTTCTCAAGTCCCAGTGGAGTATTTCTCATTGTCCTAGAATATAGGGAGGAAGAGAAAGCTTGCTCACTATTGTGATGTTACTAAGCAAAATACCTTGATTAAGGGGTGAAACAAGCTGCAAGTGTTTTGTTGTGCCTTTAAAAAGAAGTTCCTGTTTTGACTTGGAGATGACTTTGGGGGAGAACTGCCAGACCAAGCAATTGTTTGCAGAGGCCTGCATACAGGTGGTCAAGTCTAACTGTGGTTGAGTGTGACTGAACAAAACAAACAGCCATGCTTAATATGGCTACTCAGCTTTTTGGAGAAAAAGTCTTCTACACTATCCATAATGTAAAAGAACTAAAGAAGACTTCAGTATGGAATATAAATGTTATCGCTATTGATGAAAGCCCATTACTGTACAGGAAAAAGACAGAAGTCCCTTTTTCTTGGCATCATCTTTTTTGTGGTTTTGAAGGACTAGAAATTGGTACTATAATTTTGCCTTGATTCAGAATGGGCAGGTTTTTCAAATAGCAATGTCAGGCTAAATGAAACATGAGATTTGAGTGCAAGGGAATATTCTAAAACTCAGATGGAAAGAGGGTGAACTGAGGAGTAAAAGGTACCTTACTTGAAGTACTGTAATGACATACTTAAAAGGGCGTCATACTTAACGTTTGGAATTGAATTTGAAGATGTTAATCAGAAAAGACTGGAGAAAGCTACCTCTAATGTGAACAGAACTGACTAGGGAGCTTTGAGGATGCATGCTAATGCTTATTTTGTGGCGAACTAGTTTCTATGGCTAGGGTGAAATGCATTAAGGAAAGATAGATTTTTAAATTGTTTTTAATGTGTAATGAACAGAATGAGAGGCACAAGCAGGCATGGAGGCATAACAGCTACAGGAACAAAGTAGATAAATGCCTGTGTATTTGAGGATCATACATGCAAGCTGCAGGAAACAAGACAGAAGTGAGTATGAATTGGAAGTAAACATGGGAAGCATATTGGAGAGACTTTGGGAGGTGAAAAGCAGTTATACAGAAACATGCAGAATTGAAGCTTTTTGGGGGAGAGTAGGGAAGGAAGGAAGTGTGATGTATCTCAGTTGTTTCTCAATAGTAGAACTGTCATAGAACTTGGGCCTCAAGGTTTGTGCCTTATGCAGGAAAGGTAATCTATTCTGGTTTTAATTGAATTGAACGCTCTCACCTTGAGAGCTTTCCAGTTTCTGAATGTTAGCTTTGGTAGAAATAAAAGCAATAGAGGTTTAGGTTGTATTTAACGAGCTACAAAAATCCTAATGAAATTCACTGAGTTTAAAGACTTTGTGGTATTGCACTTGGCCTCCTGGTTTATCTTAGCTATTCCCTTTTTCATGTATTTTAATGCCTAAACAGTGAAAACTGTTCACAACCTTTTTCAGGTAGTTTTACATCCCATAAATTTGTGTAATCCCCTTCTAAAACCCATTTGTGTTTCTGGCTCTAATGGTAATGACTTTCAAAATCCAGCCTCTTTATGTTAAGTTTTATGTAGATCATGCTTTAGAGTCAAGGCAACTGGAAGTTGGAAGAACCATCTCTGAATTAAACTTCTTTTCTTTTCTTTTCCCATTTTGTCAACAAGTTTATTTACTTGGTTTGGTTACTATGAACCTACAGCATTTATTTCTAAAAGCCTATGGTGCTGTAAAACTTCACCGGTGATTGTAGGATTACTTTATTTCCTCATTTAGTATAGGGTGTTGACTTTGACAGTGATTAGAATTTACTGACTCCTTAGTATCAGTTCTTTTATAACAGTTCATAGCTGAAGAGTAGTACAAAGGATGGCTGTTAATTAGCTCTACATATATGCGAACAAAACAATTTTTTGTTTTGTTTTGGTTTTTTTTTTGCAGATAACAGTACAGACTTCTGGGCAACTGATGTGAAATGGTTTTCACTACTGGAGAGCACAAACTGGCTAGAGATAATCAGGTTTGCTATATCTGTAACTTTCTGGGTTTCAAACTGTTTTGTTAAGTCCATTTGTAGTGGGTTTTCTAGCTAGTTTTTTTGAAATATGACTACATTCTTTATCTCCAGTAGGAAAGAAAATTAAGACAGATTTATGGTCTCCTTATTTTTATAATTTGAGACTGTATTTTTACAGGCTTGTGTTAAGTCTCCCACATTAAAGGATGTGAGAAGCAGCAGATCATTCCAATTACAACTCTTCCAGCAAACCTATTAAAACTTAAAGATCCAGTAAATTCCCTCCTTCACTTAGTCACCTCCTTTCCAAACTGAAGAATCCTATTTGTTTCTTGCATGAAACCTATTCCATGTCTCTGACTAGCCTTGCCATTCTTCTCTGTACTCTCTACTTCTGTAATATCCTTTAGGACGGGATGAACTGCAGTATTCAAGATGTTAGCCCACCAAAGATTTATAAAATGACAGTTGTTCTCAGTTTTGTCCCCTTCCTCTCCTGATTGTTCCTCAAGTTCTTTTTTCTTCTCTCAGCAGTCCACAGTGAGTAAGTGTTGGAATGGTGTTGGCTACCTTAAGGCTTGTTATAGTGCAATGCTGAGGGATTTTGTTTTCAGTGTTATTTTGTACTAGCTCTATTGTCTGCCAGTTTATTCTGTGATCAGCTTGTTACCATGAAGTGTTTCTGCAGTCTTCTGCAGTGAGCTTCAGTTCTTTCTATTCTTAATAACAATCAATAAATATTGATAGTTACCAATTCCTTAATCCAGAATTTAAATGTATGCTTAATGAGAGGATCTAGTGAAGATCGTATGTTGAGAAATGCATTGATATAACCAAGATTACAAGCAGTTTAAAGTAAGTGCCAGCCCAAGCTGCTATCCTTACATTGTTTTGAGACTGGTCATTTCCATTCTTGGATCCAGTTGCTTCCTAGATCAGCCTGTTCTTGGCTCTTGCAGTTAGGAATGTCTTCTCAGCTATTCCAGATGCTAGAACAAAGAATCTGAGAACTCCACACTTACAAAATAAACTGTCAGCTTCTATTAGTGATGTAAGCAGTTGCAAGAATCCTAATTCGTGTGTAAACTTTTGCTGAAAATAATCAACTCTTCATAGAGTTGGGTCTAGAAGCCAACAGCATTGCATCTGGTTTTATGTGATCTTTTAATTCCACTCAGTTTTCCTTGTGTAATGATAATCGTGAATAAGTTTTGTCTGCATGTTAACAAGATCTCATTGCTGATCCTTCCCTCTGCCTCTTATAACCAGATTCTGGGAGAAATGTAGTGTGTAGTAGATCAGAACATAAGTGTGGGGATGACTTTTTCCAGGATAAAGATCTGGCTCTCAGCAATTGTAATACTTTAGTTAGTATGTGTGTGAGTGATGGCTGCTATTGATCCAGAATAAAGTATTGTATTGCAGATATACAAAGATGATAACTGGAAATGCATGACCAGTGGCCAAATAAAGATGGCCTCTTGAAAGCTTACTCTTGAGGCTAAACACTTCTTTTACACAAGTTGAGCATGGTTTTTGTTGTGTTAAAGGACTAGTCAAGTTTCAGTAGTATGATATTCTAACCCCTTTTAGGGGAAACTAATATAAGAAACTTAATTATAAAAATGTTATGAAAATGTTCACTTATTTTTTCCTGTACCACAACAGGCGAGTCTTGAAGAAAGCAATAGAAGTTGCTGAGTGTCTGGAAAGACAGCACACAAATGTTCTCCTTATAGGTAAGAATTTAATGAGATTATTTAATGTTTTTAAAAATTTCTTTTTAATTTATTTAGATGTAGCTTAAGCTGTAAGTTTACAATTACTGTAGAGGCAGATAGAATTCATAGAGTACTCAAAGTACCAGAAACTTAAATCTCTCAAGCCTGGAAGTGCTTCCTGTAGTTAAAAAAAAAACATGGTAAGCATAGTTCCAGGCCAAGAGAAAGATGTTGTGAATGAGAAAGCTGCTGATAAATTGGCATGAGTTGTGCTACCTCTTGTTTATATGTTCCTGTTTCCTAACTTATTTTGTTAAAGATCTCCCAGACTTTTTGCTCTGCTTTAAGGGGAAGGGGGAATGGGAGTGGTGGGGCATCTACACAAAGAACGTGGAGCATGAAAACTGTTGAAAAGGTTGTTTTTATGTTCTAGATACACACTGAATACTATAGAGTCTCTTTAATAAAGGTACATGAAAGAGTATGCTTGTTGTACACACCTTGAGCACTTTGTTTTCCTAAGTTGAATAAAGTAGTGACATGTAAACCCAAACTCAATGTTAACCATTAAGCTATTTTTGGATTAATAATTTAGTTGTTTTTTTCCACACACTTCATTTGTGAAACCTAGCATGGGGAAGAGATGTTTCTAGAAGGCACCTGAAGGGTGAATAATGCCTGTTGCAGCAGGAGGGAATTTCACACTTTGTAACAAAGATGCATGCAGTATAGGAAGGGTAAGGGCAGATATCTGACCTGGTAGCATAGGACAGGAGGGACAGTGTGTGCATTGTGGGAGACTGAAGGATGTAGGCATCAAAGTTACAATATTAAAAGCTTGGGTTGTGTAGGTTTTATTGTCAAAGTATTACCCTAGTACAAGTGTAAAAGAAACCTCACCTTTTTACAAAGGGAAGTACTGGAAACATGGATTAACTTCTGTCTGATGGTGTAACACTTGCAAGAAATTGTGTGCTTCTCTGATCTTGAAATACTTTGCTTTCTTACCCAGAGTTTTAGGAATGGCTTAGTAGACAATGTGGTTTCTGTTCTCTTCTGTAGAAGAGAGTGCTACTGATCTGTGCTGTGTAATCTCTAGTCTGGTTCAAGTGATGATGGATTCTTACAGCAGAACAAAGTCAGGGTTTCAGAGCCTTATTCAGAAGGAGTGGGTAATTGGAGGACATTGTTTTTTGGATCGTTGTAACCACTTACATAAAAGCGACAAAGAGGAGGTATGATTTTTTTATTACTTTCCTTACTTGCTATTTAAAAGTTTCCTCAGCATAAGGGATTTAGATGTCAGTCCAGAAGTTCTAATTACTCTGTGGATCTTTAGTTTTATATTTTGTTCTATGGGTTGATGTTTTGTACAGTGTCGCTATGTTTGCTGTTCAGAGTTCAGCAATGTCTTTATAACTAAAAGGAGTGAATATAGAATTTCCCATTCAATCTTGGATTCTTTTGAAAGACATGTATCTCATGTCCTCTTAAACTCTGATAAATGGTAGTAGTGTCCATAGAAATAACTCAAGTGAATTGTATGTTCTTGTCACATCTAGAGTTTAATCTTATACTGTCTTGATAAATGTTGCAGTCTCACATCATCTCCATTTTTGTTTATAATTTGGGAATAGATCAGATTCCTGTACAGAATGGAAGTCATAAGTGTAAACAAAATCATTCTGATCAAGAACTGTTATAAACTAGTTTTGCTTTGCTAGCTTTAACAGGCTGCATAGCAGCAACTTTCATAGCAAGTTAATATGTGCAAAGTCAGGTTAGAAACCGTTCATCTCTTCTGTCAACAGTTGGCTCAGATGATGCTTCAGAGTTCAGCCAAAGTTATATGCAACCATTCTGTAGTTAACCTGATTGCTTTCTTTAAGATTTGTATTTGGAGACACTAAATAATATAAAATAAATTGCCTGCATAGTGGAACGTATATTTTTCTGAAACTGATGCACTATTTTCTTTACTTAGGCTCCTGTTTTTCTGCTCCTGTTAAATTGTGTTTGGCAGTTGGTACAACAGTATCCTCCAGCATTTGAGTTCACAGAAACTTACTTAACTGTCTTGTCAGACAGCCTCTATGTGCCTATTTTTAGCACTTTCTTCTTCAACTCACAACATCAAAAAGACACTAACGTGGTAAGGGTTTGTTGTTTTGCGGATGCAATGCTTTGGAGAACAGGTTTGACCAAAAAATGAGGAACACTCAAAAAAAAAGATTCCCTAGCAGCACATTTTTCCATACTGACTTGAAGGGTGGTGCCTTAAAACGTGAATAAGTGCAACTTTGGGTGTAAGGAGTCAAGTTCCAGACTTCGGAGTTCATGATGACAAAAGGAAAATAACTCAGGAATATATTACTTCTAGTGCGTGGCTATGGGTTCATGTTTATTGCTTTCCAATGAAAATGGAGCTTCTTAACCTAAGAGGAATATCCTGCTGACCTTCAGAATAAGTTATCTACAAAACTCTTGTACAGTATATTCTGTTCTATTCCAAAATCAGTATTTCCTGAATGTCAATTTATGTTTGGTTAGTGCTTTTCTCTAGCCTAAGAAGCTGGAAGCAATGGAAGTATCCTCTGCAAGGCTGCACAGAGACTAAAAAAAGTGAATATCATTGTCTTGCATATAAATAATGCATTAATTATAAAACTTAAACTGGTAGAGCTGCATAACTGCAGTTAACTTTTGAAGGTTGGAGAGGTTTATTCCACAGTCCTAATATGCCCCCTGCATTTGAAGAATTCCAAGTGTCTATCTCCTACCGAATTTTAAAAACTTTTTTCCCTCAGATCATTTAATCTTATTTTCAACTGTGAAAAGACACTTTCTTGGTGCTAACTGCTCTGTTGAAATGACATAGTCTCTGAAGTTAGAGAATAATATATAGATAGCCTTTTGTTGCTATACTCGCATCTAATAATGTTCAGCTATTAAATACATAGAAGTTACGAGTGTTGTTGCAACTCTGTGGCCTCTTCTATAAAAAGCCAGTTTCTTCATTTCACCTTGACTTGGTCAGAATTCCTTTCTAGCAGTATTAATTGTGACCTGTTTGCTTTGGCAGAGTGGTGAAAGCCTCAAGACAGAAAGCGGTCCTTTCAGATTTCTTACTGTGTGGGACTGGTCTGTGCAGTTTGACCCCAAGGCCCAGGCTTTCCTGAACAACCCTCTTTATGCAGAGAAGCCAAAACCAGAAAAAAGTCAACGGAAGACTGCACGATTCAAAGTAAGATATGTGTTGCTTAACTATTTTTTTAAATTATAAAAATATTTGCACAACTCATGCTTCAAATGTACTTACAGGGGAAGTATTGGTGCAAAGTTTTTTTTACTTGACAAAATACATGTACACCTCAGGCTCACCTGGATCTTAAGAATACAGTTTGCACCCACCTCAGTTATAAATCACTGTTTTACGGTTCCTGTGCATAGCTGTGAACTTCTAGGTTTTTTCTTCATACCTTTGTGCAAGTGTAGTGATAACTTGTGGGACTTAACATCCAGCTGAGTTACACTGATATGTTTGAAGTGAATTTATTTTGTTGTTCCATGGAGTATGTCACTGAAATACGTAACAAGTTTATAATTGCCTATATAATTTTGTCTGAGTGTAATTGGAGCGTGTGCGTGCCCTTGGAGGGGGACCAACAACAAAAACTGTCTAGGGTATGGAGGATTATGGCTGGACCACCTCATTACTGGGAAGTAGCACAAATTCAATAAGAAAAGTTTGTTTTGAGTAGCCTCTTTCAATTGTAATATCCCTGTTAGTTAAATTCTGTTCTGTAGAATCTGCATTCTCAAGTGAGACAGTGTCAGTATGATCTACAGCATTAGTCAGAGAACTCCTATGTGGTGGGATGCAATGCAGAACCACTAGATAAAAAATTCTCAATCAAGTGCTCTTCGATTTGTGTGGCTAGCTGAAACTAAACATGGAAGCCTAATACTTGAATGTATGCAAAGAATTCTCCTTTTTCAGAAGAAAATGCTGTATTTAGTGCTACTTCATTGGTATAGTTACAGTGCAGGGAAGGTATCTGGGAATACTAAGTATGCTGTGTGAAGTATTTGGTTTAGTAGCCATTTAAGAGTAACAGCTGTAGACTATAGGAAAGCAGTGTCTGTGTTTAAGTGACTTTGCCTGTATTTTCTCAATACGAGTTCTGTTTTTCTTCCTCTTAAGATGTTTTCTAAAGTCCCATCAATATTTATCTCTGTGTATTTTTCTTTTCTTTCCTCTTAAAGCATCAAAGGCAACTTTCTTTGCCATTG
The DNA here is from genome assembly GCF_000687285.1 of Phaethon lepturus. Taxonomy (NCBI): domain Eukaryota; kingdom Metazoa; phylum Chordata; class Aves; order Phaethontiformes; family Phaethontidae; genus Phaethon; species Phaethon lepturus. Next base: position 32,559 of record NW_010516294.1, read on the forward strand.
ACACAAACAAAATCTTCCACGAAGAGAGGATTTTTCAGGGAGGAAACGGATCATTTAATTAAAAACCTTCTGGGTAAAAGAATTGGCAAGTTCATAAATTCTTCAGATGAACCTCCTAATAGCTTCAGGGAATTTTATGATAGCTGGCATAGGAAACCTGTTGACTATCATGGTCTTCTGTTACCTTGCATCGATGGCCCTGAAATCAAAGTCTGGGCACAACGGTATTTACGATGGATACCTGAAGCCCAGCTTCATGGTGGAGGCACAATAGCTACAGCTGCCAAGATTTTGGACTTGATGGAGGAAGTGCAAAGCTTGCAGGTAAAAATGGATGAAGAACATAGTCAAGTTATTTCTGGAGGTGTACATTCTGTTCCAATGCAGAGAAATTCTGCTCGTTTGTCATCCTTGTTTCCATTTGCTTTACTTCAGAGACAGTCTATCAAACCAGCTTTACCCACCAGCACCTGGAAAGACTTGGAAGATGAAGATGACTTGGTCAAGAGGGATGATGAATTTGTTGATCTAAGTGGTGATATGTCCTAAAGTGTGTATAAACTCAAGTATGAATTGTATGTGGCTAAGCTCCTGAGTTTTACATGTTGTGCTGTATCTTCATATAAGGAACTCACTCAAGCATCTGCAGTTCGTGGGGTTTTAAAAAAAAAAAACAACAACAAACTTTGTTGGAAAGAACTAGTTACCATGATTAATAATCTTATTTTGAACTTCCATTTCACTCTTAATAGTATTTATTACAGAAACACATTTTTAGGATAGGTATAATAAAAGCAGAAGTCTAGGCTAGAGTAGCTATATGGCCACTTTGTTAAAAAAAAAAACAAACACACCCGTTATTTTCTGATGTGAAGGTGGAATACTAAATATATATAGCAACAATCATTTTTAATATAACACCTCTTCCACTTACACTAAAGAAATACTAGGATTGGAAGTACTATGACTAGAAATTGCATTCCCCCCCCCCCAAAAAAAAAAAACAAGCAGGAGAAGGGGCAACTAAATGTGCATTCACAAATAAGCTTTTTACAGCTGAGGAATAAACTTGTGCTCAGCTGGGGTTTTCTGTCTACTGTGACATCAGCTGAAGTCATGTGCTTGTCAACCTCGTTTTTTCTGATAGTGTTCATCTTTGGCTTGCAGCACTTCACCTTGTGTGGTATTATAATAGTAGCTTGACTGTGTGTGCACTTAGCTTAAGGATCAGATGTAAGAGCTTAACTACACATTTCAAGTCTGTGTGGCTGCTCTATTATATGCCCTTGCTGCCTTGGAATATGATGTCCCAAATGTTTGCTGTTAATTGTAAGAAATGGCCTGACTGTGAGGCTCTAATTTGCCATGACTGTTTTTTCTCCTTTTAATAGAGTGAGACTTTCATTTTGACTTTCCCCATTATGCCAGTTGCCTTTGAGGCTTTCTGTAGCTTGCACTGAGACCCTCCACATAGCAGGGAACACTTTTTCTGTAATCCTGCAGTGATGCTGGATTTGCAGTCTGTTGCCACTTGTCATGAGTTGGTGGCACAGCTTATGAATGTGGTGTTCATACTGTATGAACACTTGCATCCTGTTGCTGGATGTTATAACAGTACCTCAGTGAAAAAAGCCATAAAGAAATGCCTGTTGACTTTGATCTGCTGTGTGTATGTTTATATAGAAAGTATTTTTACTGCAAATAATTGTCCTTTGTAAAGCCGAATATTATTTGACTGTCAAATCTATTTTGAACCCTTAAATTCTAGAATACCCCAAGAATGGATGCAAGTCATAGAATCAGTTCCACTGAGAGGGTAGACATTGAATATTTTCTCTATTCTCATACCAGTTTAGAGATTCATGCTGGAAAACTTAGCTGGTGGAGAAACCATTGCTTAAATTGGATCATCTCAGTGCAATCGGGGATATTAAACTGTGTTACTGGTCAATGACTTCGCACTGAATTGTATTAATATGTATAGCAACAACATCAGCAGACCTCTAAAAAGAATTTTTGATTTGTTAACTATATTGATGGGGAAAAGGGGAGAGCTTAATGCAACTATGCCAAACTGAAGCTTCCCAACTCTTGATTGCCTTAAGTCTTAGTAGTGCGATGACAATACTTGAGTTTGTAGCGTTTTTTTAATACATTAGTACTTACGCTTTCTTCAGTGATACATATGATCTTTCAGCTAGAACTTGCTAGAATGGGCTGTTCAGCACATGTCCTTCAGACTTTATTATGGTAGTTTGTGATTCATGTATGCAATAATACTTCGCATGTTGAATGAACAATGCGTTTTTATGGCAAAGAAATAGCGATCATTCTAAGGTCATTTGCGTTCAAGAGTTTTTTTTAAACACTGCCATTAGAAAAAATATTAAATGGGTTTTTCTATACTTTTGATCGAACTGTTGTAATGTTTCAGTCATGGAGATTACATATTTATATTAAAGAACAGATGTTGGACATCTTATTTGTACATAAGTTATCAGAAGTTTATATAGAAGAGAAACATATATGTGGAATTGAACATGGGAACACTTCTAATGTAAATACCATTGTTACTGATTTTCTGCACTGTGGAATTGGAAATGCACTTAATATTTTTACTCCAGGCTTCTGTTTATACCTCCCAAGTTTTTACACTGAATGCAACCTAGAAGCTTTACAGTTTTGTTTTTTTTCATACTGTCATTTCTCTCTAGCGGGCTGTTTGGAGAGTATTAATAAAATATACTTTGGTGTATTTGTCCTGAAATTATAATGTATGTTTAAGGTCATATTTAGCAAATGATGCTTTAAATCATAGCAAACTTGACAATCTGCAGTCACAAGGCTTTTCTCGTCATATGTTGGGTTTTTACAGACTCTTAGAGGGAGGAAGCTGTGCAGCTTTGACCTGGTTATACTTGGAGAGGTGCTGTCAGCTCAGGAAATAGGAAAATTCAGTGCAGTAGGATGACTACAAAAAGTTACTAAGGTGGTCTAGAAAGTGTCTGCTGAATGTCAGTATTAGGGGGTTTATTAAACACTTGTGTATTTCAGTCATAGGGAAAG
>NW_010516294.1:35655-37740 GCF_000687285.1 Phaethon lepturus
GGGAACATTGTTCTTACAATGTTAAACTAACCGACTTCTATGAAATTGCTACAGCGGGGTATTTCTCAAACCAAATGCCTACTGAGCATGGATTGGGGGGTGGTCACAGTGAGCTGTAGAGTAAAAATTCAAAACTTCAGACTTTTTTCCAGAGATTACAAATTATTAGCTTCTGTATGTTGGGTATTTCCTAATGAGAATGCAACAAGCCTGTGACAGACTTGTTCTTGAAGTTGCATACAGTAATAGCTTATGCAGCAGCTGTGATGTGCCGGGTCACATTGTAACACAAGGTGTGCCTCTGCCTCACCCACATCTTCTAAATATCAGTATGTGCACTTCAACCGCTTGGCTTTGATTTAAGACTGCGTTCACTAGTGAAAATGCTCGGCTGTTGATGCACATCATACTGGAATGCAAACATGTACTTCATAAAGGTATTTAAGCCAACTTGGCCTCCTCATCTCATGCTCCAATTAAAGCTTTTTCCATTCATGCTTAAAGCATGGCAGCATAACTTCTTCAGGAGGTAGTAGAATACTTTCTGCTGTAGATGTCTTACAGTGGATTAGTTTTGTCACACCAGAGGTTACCTTCATTCTAATCTTTAGCTGGAAACTTCATATCCAGTATTTACTGCCTTGTGCACTCTTGGAGATAGATTTTGCATAAAACTTTATGTAGAAATCATGTGGGATGTACTTCATTTTCTGGGACAGGTAGGAGATTAATGAACTCTTTTGAGTCTAAAAAGGGCATTCTACATACAGAATGACATATGCTCTTCCAGGGTTAATTCAGTGGTTGCGGGGGTTGGAGGAGCAAAAACCTTCTCATGGTCTCAGGGCCTTTATCTTGGTGTATAGTAAAGTTAGCTTGTGACAAATGCTTTTTGTCAGCATTTGCAAGATGACAGGATTCTTACGTAGTGGGATAGTAGAGTTACCTTGGAAAGGAGTGGACACAGAAGGTAAGGATAGCTGATACTTGAGCTGGAGAAACAATTTAGTGGGGTGGGCACCTCCACATTGAATAGAGTAGAAATGGGGTTTTTCAGTCTGTTAGAAGAACAGGGCAGAGACTGCAGACAGTTCTCAGGCTGGCAGAGGCCTGCTTGGGAGGTAAGTTTGACTGTCAAGAGTATCAGCTTCAAACATTGTGGGGGCTGAGAAGAGGTTAACAGAGGACTGCTAACATCTTTGAAAGTGTTTCTATGGGTGAGGGATTTGCCCTGTTTTGGACTGCTGTGAAGCCTTGTCCTCATGTGGAAACCCTATGGAACAGTAAATGCCATTGCTTGATTGCAGCATGTTACTTCCAGCAAGCGTTGGGTTTCTCAGGTTTTTTTATTTCAGCAATCCAGAGAAATTAGTACTTCCCTTAATGTTATGCCTGGATGCTTAAAGCAGGCAGGTAAGATTTGCCTGGGAAGTGCATTTGTTGATTTATTTTGTGAATGGCAGAACTATGAAGACCAATTTCCTATGACGTTGTCTGGCCATACTACCAGTTCCCTCAACTTTGTCCTTCTGGCATTTCCTACCCTTGCTCATACCATAGCACCTTCGGTCATCCCTCCATCCATCTCCTCTTCTTATGTCACATGCTGCGTCAGCAGTTAATAGGTTTGTCATAGCTACTGACTTGCTAGGCAAGCCAAATGCAGTACGTTTATGCATGAATGTGATAACAGAAGCAAATTTTATGCAGAGGGCGGAAGTGCTCATTGCATCATGTTTTGGTGATGATGCAAGAAGATACTTCAACTTTCACTATGACGTCAATTCACAAAGCAAAACAGGATGCTCCTTACCAAGCTGCTTAAGTTCCCTGCACAGATGAACCTAGTTCCTTTCTTACAAGCCACTTTGCATTTTCCAGTTTCCTATCCCATACTCTCTACTATAGGTTCACTCTTTAAAAAAAACCTTTCTTCACATGCTTTTCTGATGGCTGTTTGTTGAATTTTGGAAAAGATTGGTTTTATACCTGCCATCTATACTTAGTCTTGTTGCATTCTCCTGAGGTGGTGGGAATACCTGAAAGCCAGACATGAAGTACTATGGCTGACTTCACCAGCCTTTT
>NW_010516295.1:0-213 GCF_000687285.1 Phaethon lepturus
GGGGGGCCGGAGGGGGGCCCCGAGCTTCGGCTCTCCCCTCCGACCGCTCCTTGACGCCTGGCCAAGAGGAAACCGGCCATTTTGCAGCCCCAGGCTGCGACAGCTCTAACGGGCGTTTCAAACCACCATGGTCTCCCTTGCGCTGCGCAAGACGCGGGAGAAGGCTGCTCTCCCCTGGCTCCCCTTCGCCAGCTGAGATGCTGGCAGGGTCCA
>NW_010516295.1:229-6460 GCF_000687285.1 Phaethon lepturus
GGGAGTTTCTACCGGGAAATCAAGCCCTTTCCAGGCGATCGGGCACCACGGCTCCCCGGGCCACCAGAGCCTAAACACTTTACAAGGTCTAATTACTGGTGCAGATGGGGCACCGGTCGCTCCTTGGAAGTGTTTTGAAGAGGGATCGGATGAGAGCTAGCTCTCCATTTGATATATCATTAAATCAGGTTCCTCTGACCTGCTTCTCAGCTCAGACGCTAGCAAAGACAGACCAGACTATTTCTCAAAGTGTCTCCTATCTCCTCTTCAAAAAAATCCCACAAAACCTGGACAAAGCTCTCCCAAGCTTTTCAAGCGGACAGGGAAAATATTTTGAATGTCTCCCTCTGCAGCTTAATATCAGCAACCAGTTACCGTAGGCTCAGATTTATTTAACGGGATGTACAGCATGAAAAAGCAATCGTCGACTATTAGAAGCTGGGGATGCAAAACTCCATCACTGGTGGCTGCAACCATTGTAAAGGCCATTAAGGGAGCTAGTCTGCCTAAATGCACATAATCAGCAAATTTATGGCCTGTTTCTTCTCTTCAGTGAGGAACTGGCAGAGGCAACAAAGATGTGTGACGCTGACAGCTTACAGGCAGGGCTAGTGTGCAAGCCCAGAAATACCGTCTGCCCCGAAACCGGCAACAGTTTGGTGTACAAATGTGCCACGCAGCTCACAGCAGCTCCGTCGCACACGTACACAAAGCTGCCCGCTTCAGTTTAATTGATTCCCCCAAGGGCTTTGGTATGGGTTTTATAGTGCATAACTAATACTGATAAGCAGGCGTGATAAGGTAGTGTTATTACCCAACTAATGGGTCACTTCATCCACAAATACTTTCTAATTTAATTGAAAACAGGAACACGAGCTGCAAGCCATCAAAACCTCCGGTATCTTCTGCACCAGCATTCCTGGCAGTTTTTTTTTGCTCTCCCCTTCCCACCTTCAGTAGCTGGCGAACCACGGCAGATGTCACAAAACCATGTTTGTGGCTACGGATTCACAGTTGAAGATCTCTGGATTCAATTCAGCCACGCAGCGAGGAAGCGCGGCTCCCAGGAACTTCAAAGAGATCCGCATCCATCACTTTCAGCAGGGCTGAACCGGCCTTTGCTTATACCTACCTCCCTAGGTCTGCCCTGGAAAGGAAATTCCTTGAATAACTTTCATGTGCTTAGCCCTTCGGAAATGGTAGGCATTAATAAAGCCCCTCCTCAGCATCCGCTTGCCTGGCAGAGGTTGGAGGCCATCCGCGGCTGATCGGCAGAGATGTTTGCCGGTCATTAGCAGAAAAACGCTCCTCTGCATTTCCATTCTGCTGGAAAAGAGGGTTTTTCCAGTCTCTCCCGAGGACATTCCTGAAGAGCACAGCTACCATTACGCAAATTGCTTTAACGAGAGCCTGGCCTCCTCTAATAACAGCTACGGGACCAGACAGAAATATCAGATGAACTTCTCAGTTACCAGGGTACTGCAGAAAAACGCGACGACTCCTAACTCACAGAGGACAAAATATTTTCTCCATTCTCAGTTGGTCTAGTGCTAATCCTCCTCCTCAGGGGTATTTTTGCCCATTCTCGCTGATCCTGTGCTTGGTACCACGGGGTGCTACCACACTGCAGTGCTCCAGCTTGGCTCACACTTGGAAATCAGACCAATGCCTATCGCTGGAACTGAGAATTATTGAAGTTTTAGTGATTACATCTCCCCCTTGTGCCTACAAACTCTGCGAGAAGCTACAAGCCCAAGCTCTGCCACTGTTTAACATCAGAAGTTTTTTTTTTAACTGGGAGAGACAGACCTTAGAGCAAAACTGAGCCCAGTCCAGCGGCAGAGGGCAAGGGCTCGACGCGGTCCAAGTACCAGAGCATGGCTTGCACTGCGGGTGGGCACACGAGCGGGCCACGCTGCGAGCGCACACCTCGTCTGTCGGAAAACACTGCGTTTTGCAAAGCTTTGAAAACAAAATGCTTCCCAGCCCGTCCGTGAGTGCATTTCCCTTCATTAGCACCAAGATCAACAATTTAGCAGGAGGCAGCTAGGGGATAGCAAGACCAATCCAAACAGTTTTACTTAAATTCCATCTAAATGAACCCAGTTTTCTGGGCTTTTAGCAATGGAGGGATAATGTATGCCTATTAAAGAGCATGTCAAAGCCCCAGTCACACAGTCTGGGCATTCAGTTAAAGCGAAGGTCACAGATCTGCGCCCTGGGGCCGGGGGAGAAAGGCTCAGAGGAAGAGGAGTGGCCATCTGGTCCCCCGCTTATGCAGAGGTCACTGCTTTCTGTCACCCCCCCTGTGGCCTCTGACTTCTAGGACTCAAAGAGAGGGAAAAAAAAAAGGAAAAAAAGCCAGGCATGATGAAAGCGGGGCCCTGATGTGCTGAGACAACTTGCTAAAAGAGCTCTAACTAAAACCAGCCACTTGCTCTGCACGGTTAAAGGGGCAGCTCTGCCCTTCCCAGCGCCTGCTGCAGTGCCGACTCCTGCACGGGCGCGTTTTTCCACGCGTGGGAAGGAGCTGGGATGAATCGCCGAGCACCTCAAAAGCCTACCAAGCCATCGGCGCTCCAGCAGCTGTAACGAAGAAGCTAGGAGCCCGGCGTAATACGCATGAATACAGCAGCAGGATGATCGGGATGGAAAGAGAGGGGAAAAACAGAAGTACAGCCTGTTCGCAAAGCTCTCTGAAGTGCCAGATACTTGCACATGCCTGAAAATAAGATTGATGCTATTCATGCCCGGCATGCTTGTTTCCTGCTCAGCAATGGCATGTGCACTGAATCGAATCCGCTAATTGTTCCGTCCGCACCACGATTTGCAAACTAGATCGCTTAGGAGCCAAGAGAAAATAAATGAGGTGTTTATTAGAAGGAAGGCTGGTTTCATATTCTTCATAAAAGCAAAACAGCTCTGATTCTCAGCGCCGTCTCCAAACCGCCTTTCTGGTTGAGATGTTACTTTGAGCTGCTGGGGCTCTTATTCCTCCAGAGATACTCATTCAGCGTTCAAAGCAGAAGGCATTATAGTAACTCTGCCATTTATTTTCACAGTAAACAGGTTTCTTGTTCATTAATTACATGGGTCTTCAGATAACACACAGAATTTCCCATTACCTGGACTCTGTGTAGTTTGTTCCCTGCATGCCAGAACACTCTAGACTTTTTACCAAGCAATCCTGCTTCATTTTAATCTGTGATTTATCTGAGGGCACAGCATCAGTGCCTGAAGGGTATTGTTTAAGTAACAATACTGATGTACATGTTCCCACATCAAATGTCAAGGGAGAAGAGGGCTGCTCCAGAGGATGCATGGACTCAAAGGAAATCATTAAAAGCCACTGGCCTGCAAAAACTAAATTGTATTCGAAAAGAAAAACTAACAACAGACAGGAAGCTACTGGCAACCAGGCATGGCTTAGGAAAGCGGCTCTGGGGGGAATAAGCTCGGTTTCCCCTTACAAACTCTCATCATAGCCCAGATTTCTCTTTCAGGCAGTGACAGACACAAATTCAAATTCCAGTTCGTACACGCAGCCCCAGTGCGTGGATCGGTGTCGTTCAGATTTAATTCTCGTATTTCCCACCGTGCAGCGGCGTCGCACCACGTCCCTTTGAGGCAACAGCAAACCTGCCACCGGCCGTGGATGGAGCCGGGAGTTCACCAGCCCTCCTCCCTCCCCGCCAGCTTTGAAGCCACTGGAAATTAGTGCAGCCCTTTCAAAAGCAACAGCTCCAATTAAAAGCTGTTGAGAACCTTTCCCACTTCATATCCCAAATGTGCTCCTGTTAAAGCACACCCGTGAGCAAGCACAAGTCAATCTCGGGGAATACCACCGTTTGGTGACAATAGGAAAGGAGATGCCTCGTATTTGCTGACTCTTCCTATGTTTGCTCAGGAAAGAACTATTTATTCCTAGGATGCAATCTGCACTGCAGCTGATTTACTTTTAAATTAAGGGAAGGGCACAGTGCTATGTAAAAGGCTAATCAGCGCAATGCAGGGAGAAAGCAAACCATTACTTTTGTCAGAATAATTTTTAGAAGAGCTAATAAAGCAAGTCACCATTATCTCATCCCTGCTGCTCAAAAAAGGTCAACAGATGCTACTAACACGCCAAGGATGGAGGCAGCTTTCAAAGGTGTTGTGCAGAGTCCTCAAGCCAGCGAAGGCGTAAAGCACCTACGCAATTTACAGCCAAGAGTAATGCCACCAAGTGTTGACTTTGAGGCCCAGATCCTAGAAAAGCTGATTCTCCTGGAAACCCCAAGGAGATGGGTTCTGCAGCCCTCTAGAAAGCCAAGCTGTGCATGTCCCTCCAAGGAGGCTGGATTGGAGCCTACGAAGGACAGCAAACATCCCACCCAAGAACAGCGAAGTAACGGGCTCAGGCTGGTTCTAAAGGGTCTTCAGCCCACAGTTTGGTGCTGTCCTGATTAGGGATGCTTTCCAACAACAGTCATCACAGGAAGAATCACAGAATCACAGAATCACTAAGGTTGGAAAGGACCTTCAAGATCATCAAGTCCAACCATTAATCCAGTGCCACCGTGTCCCCTAAACCATGTCCTGAAGTGCCACATCCACACTTTTTTAAACACTTCCAGAGATGGCGACTCCACCACCTCCCTGGGCAGCCTGTGCCAATGCTTGACCAAGAAAGAAAATGTCACTTTGCACCATTACTGACATTCTACTGCAAGCTGTGGGACTCTCCCAGCTGAAGGACCGACAGCTCAAACCACTTGCACAACTCCCAGCTACTTCTTTTCCTTCTTCCCCAAGGCCAAGGCCAATTCTCTGCTTTAGCCATCTCCAACACATTGTCTTGAGCCCGAACTTGCAGTCCATGTGAAGTCCACCAGTTCTCCGTGACCGCAGCAGCCTGCACGGAACCAACCAGGGCTGCAGGGTCCCAGGGACACGTTGCTTTTCTAGCACTATGGGACTCTTGGTGATACCATGTCCAGAAAGCAATAGCATCACCAGAAATGCCGCTTATGACTCAATAATCGGCAGACGTAGCTGTATGTAGAGCGGTTGCGCTGTGAATTCAGACAGCAGCTCCAAGATAAGCTGGAAATGCAGCAGATCTCACAGATCTCCTCCCAAAACAATACAAAATACCAATGTCTTTAGGGAAAAAACGTTTCCAGTGTACTTCACAATAAGGAAGGGATAGAGGAATTAGGTGCTAATTCATCTGCAAATATAACTAAACTCTGCAACACTAAGACTTCACTGTTAATTTACTTGCGCATCCATGTCATATGTGCAACAAATCAGAAACAGGCCTATTCATTTACAACTTTACGTATAATATATTCAGAACGTAGCATAAAATGGCAGGAATACAGGCAGTTCCATCTAAAACTCTGCAGTTGGTAAATTAAATCTATTTGCAGCAAAGTAAATTGAAATACATACTGAACTTATTACTGCGTCTAGTTTAATATCTACAAAGGGGTTGGATTTCTCCAGGTGAATATTAGCCATATGCAACAAAAGAAATGTGGCCATTTCCATCTCTGCTCACACCATTGCTCTCGTCCTACAGGGGCTACTTAGCCCTGACTGGCACTGGGGGTATGGGGCGGATGGTGGGAGTGCTGTTGCCAGCACACAAAAGTTTCAAAATTTGACTGTCCTCCAAGTATTCGTAGGCATAAATATTGTCTTTTCAAACCATGGCAGTGTCTTGTAGTGTCCCTGCAAGATGTCAGACACACAGCTGGAAAAATTAAGGTGTTTTGGTCCTTCACAGAAGCATTTAGATGTCTTCATACCCAGGGGACCATCAATCACACACTCAGGAAGGTCAGAGATGTCCCACAGGCTATTACAGCCGAGGCCTTAGGACACAATTCAGGGTTGAGCAGAAATTTGAGGGGGAAGAAAATACTTGTGTAAAATGTTTTTTCCACCCAAGACAGCCTACAGGACCCCTTGCTCCCGAGCCAGCAGACCCAAAGACAGTTGGACCGACTTCTAAGCAAGACACCCAGCCTGAGCTGTGCAATGATTTCCTAACTTTATTTAAAGAAAATCCGGACCAGCACATGAGACTGTGCTTTAATTGAATTTTCTGGAAAAAAAACCCATCCCCTTTTTCCACCCCACCACACTGCTCCTGCCTAACGGGCTTTATTTAAACAGGACTCACCAACAGCTCTCCCTCCACTCCCCTTAATACTTTCAATCCATAATGCCTGAAAGGCTCTT
>NW_010516295.1:6491-23049 GCF_000687285.1 Phaethon lepturus
TTGCACGGTTTATAGGGTTAATTGAATGCACGCTGATCTACTAAGTGTCCATAAGAAGAAGCACCATTCTTTAAGATGTCATTTCTCCCCCCGGCCCCCTCCTCGGCCCCCCGGACAATGCTGCGGGGCTGTGCCCGGCCAGGCTTGGCCCCAGCGAGGTATTGTTCCCCGGCCGGGGGGGCTTTGGAAAACAAAGCAAAACAAAAGAATCCCTGACATGCCTAAAAAAGGAGACTTCATGCCAGAGCTAACCTTTGAAGATTTATTCCCTGCTGCCCTTGTGACCCAATTCAACCTCCATTACTCAGGAATTCCCCAGACAAGCCCCGAAAGGCAGGGATGGAATTTCGGACTTTCTAACTCATTTGTTTGTGCAGGACAGGGTGGTCTGGCAACCCCATCCAGACAGGGACCTCGTGGGCTGGGAGAGGCTTTATATAAATATACATCTGTATTTACAGGTACTTTAGGTATTATATGTAATTATCACGACGATTCCCTCTCCCTCCGCTTAAAATTGCAAATCCCCACCTTGCACAATGCAACTGGATTGTAACAGGCTTTTGCGCGGTTGCTTCCCTCAGGATTCACCGCTTACTTTTGGGGCTGGAAACTGGGGGGGCGGGGAAGAGGCTCATCTACATTATAAAACTGAAGCATGTTTCTCTTGAGAATATCTCTTGTGGGGTGAGAACTTGGGAAATGCGCATTTGGGACATCTGCTCCAAAACACCTCTCGCAACAAAGCCTTGGGAGGGCTGTGGGGCGAGAGGGGTCTGTGACGTGCCAGGCTAGGCAGCCCTTAATACAGGGCCACAGGAGACGCCCAGAAAGATGCGTCTCAGCCTGGCAAAAAGTCAGAGAAACCCTAAAGGAAAGATGTAAGAGCCATAAAGTCAGACAGACCCACCCCCAGGAGCGTTATCTCTGCATCACTCCTCTGTCTGCAGATGGCTTTTCCAACAACACCGGGGGGTTGGGGGAAGGAATCCAATTTAACACTAAGAACTTGGAGGAAATAGCTTGGGAAGGAGTCATAAAAATGTCACATATGCCTAGTCTCATTAGTCCAGCAAGGGACGTGTCCCCCCTGCCGTGCCAAAAGCAAACCAAGGCGGAGAGCATGATTATCCCCGGTCCAGTTCAAGCCTCCCAATGCCACCTCTCGCAGAGCCCTGCTGAAGACGGGCTCTTTCTGGGGACAAACTGCAGCCCCACGGGGTGGTCGCAGCCCACAGGAGCAAGGTTGTTGCAGCCGCTTAGGTCTGGGGTCCCGGGCAGGAGCTGCACCCTCTCTGGAGGGTCCACTTTCTGCCCCTGCGCAGCAACAGCAATGCGCGTGAGCTTTTTGGCCCGTATTTTGCTCAGGGCTCACTAATCAGCCATGGTTACCCTTGGACCCTTCCTCCAGGATGGCAAGGGGGATTTTGCATGCCTCAGGTGCTGGGAACAATGAGGTCTCGCACTCTGGAGGAAGGGGAAACATTCTCTCCCCATGGGTAGCAGTAGGTGACAAAACCTGGCTGGACAGAAAATAACCGCCTGGCTCTCTAGCTGCCCGCCGGCCACGTTCTGCAAAAATAGCTACAGGCTGCCTGCAGAATTCCTCAGCTTGGGAAGAGCTCAGGCCAAGGCATCTCTGCCTCAAGCCAACATCTCCCAAAGTGGAGGGGGACCTCCCCAAGGAACGGTCCTTACTCCAGCCCCACTGCATTGCGCTTGGCAGAGAAAAAGTAACACCATTAGAGCTGATGAACACCTCAGAAATCAAGAAGCCAAGAGAGGTTTATCTGCAGGAGACCTCAGAGTCGTTTGTCTCAATGAGACAAGGTGCTCCACACTTGGAGTGGTACTTCGACAGCACAAAATACTCACACCGCTGCTCCCCTCTTCCAAAAGGGAGATCCTGCCTACCTACTTGGGCAGCAAGGCAGGAGCAGAGAGCATGCACAGGCCGGCAAGTAAGATATGAAAATATTTCGGGCCAAATGGAGCTTATACACCGGCACAGATGTGCCTCTTTGGAGGGCGGGCAGCTCTTGCCCGCTTGCAGAGCGGCAGCACTATCCAGTCTCAGCAGCTGGCAAAATCCCTGCTTTTCCCTTACAGCACCAGAAAGGTTTCACCAGCTTTTGACACTCACAAACACAGAGTGTTTAATCGCTGTAGTTGGCTAAGTGCAATAATTAATGATCTTACCGCCATTTGTGTGTTAAAAAGCATCGAATTAGAATGGGACCTTTTGATGTTGGCTTTTGAACGAATGACTCCAGCAGAGCCGGTCTGGATTCCTCTCCGGGCAGGGCACGCGGACCCGACAAGAGACTGAAGGCTTTCACACTCCACATCAGCTCAGCAGCTGAGCTGGACTCAGCTCAGAGCTCCGGACTGTCTCAGCATCGTCCTACCCCTCCTATTCCTTCGTGTCCCCTCTGAAAATTGACAGCGATAGCGTTTACCTGCGTCGCCAGCCCTGCAAGAATTCCCTCGCTAACCTTGGCGTGGTCCCTTGTAGCGAGGGGGCTGTTCTCGCTGGAGCTGTGCTGACACACGCCAGCTGGAGGTCTGTCCCGTTAAGGAGTAGGTGTTGCTCGGGTCTGTGCTCAATCCCTAGGAAACAGGCTTGAGAAATGAGGTTATGCGCACAGCGTGGTGCTGCACGTGAACTAGTGAAAAGAGCTTTACTTCTGCCTAGTTGATGCAGCCCTGAGTGACTGGCTGATTACTCCGTCTATATACAGTAAGGCTGCACTGTAAATATGCCAGTGTCACGTCAAACAAACCTCAGGAGTGGTAAGTACAAGGTGAGAGTCTGGAATGTGAAAATAATCCCATTTTTGGCTGGTATCTGCTAAGTACATTGGTTAAATGTCTAAACTGCTACAGGAAAGAGCTTCAAAGTGACCGTCGCTTAGCACGGCACACGTCTGAGAGATGTGTGCAACACAGTCCCATGCACCACGCTAGCCAGGGAAAAGTTGTCTACAAAATTCACTGTATCGTTATCCAAATCATTTACCAAGTCTCAGCCGACACACTAGAAAGTCTCCTGGATTTCTTCTAAAACTCCTCTCCCTAGGAAAGACTTCAGAGGACAACAGCATTAAATTCCAGGTAGCCACAACACCCCAGCTAAAGAGCCCTGCAGACCCAAAATGTAGAGATGTCTTCCAAACAAACACGGGGTAGACTGAAACACTCGCACTAAGCAAAGCTCCGTTAAACTCCTGACCCTTCTCATTAAGATAAATGAGGTCTGACTGCCACTTTACCTTGCCACCCTTTCACTTAAAACCGAGGAGGAAGCAGATGCTTAATTAGCTGCCTTCCATGGGTGTTCCATCATGGGTGTTCACAGGTCTCGGTGTACGGAGTATGCAATTTGCTACTCCTTCTGAGAAATCCCAGGTGACATCCTCTGCTCCCCCGCAGCGGCGCACGCTGCCGAAGTCCCTGGAGGGACGTCGGTGTATTGCTGCGGGGGACAGGGAGAAAACTCCAGACGTGAGACTAGGGTTTTGCTAGAAGCTCATCTTTCACCTCCACATCTCAAGGCAGCCAGGTGCCCAAGTCAAACACCTACAGCTACAAGGTCTGTGTGAGCTCTGTATCTGTGGTTAAGCCTTAAGATTTTCTACCTCCTAGCCAAGATAACTCATCCACTCCACTCACAGACCCATTGTACAGTCAAAAACCCCATACGCTGTTAGATGTGCCTCAACTCCCACTAGCTGGGGAGAGGCTGGCTGGTGAACGAGCTAAACTGGCTGCATTACAGAGCGCTTGCTTTGTTATTGCTGGAGACTTCCCTGCCACGGGCTTCAAAACTTCCAAATCAAGGAGCACTGAAAGGTTTCAGGAGGAAAAAAAAAAAAGAGGAAAAAAACCACCTCCTCCAAAACCAGATCTATTTTCAAAAATGTTTAAATAGCCAGGATTTAAGCCACTCACTGAGGACCAGCAGCTACAAGGTGACCCTGACACAACCTATAGGATCCAAACAAGAATCACAACTAGTGGAAAGCTCCAGCCTCTTTTCAACCCCATGAGGACAAGTTGGATTTAACACAACCATGAGCTCCCCTGGTCCTTCTCCCTGTAGGAGAGACACCGATTCTCAGCGAGGAGGCAACCGGAGGGAAGCAGTTTGCACCCAGGGAAATCATAGAACCATTTAAGGTTGGAAAAGTCCTTTAAGATCGAGTCCAACCCAGCACTGCCAAGTCCACCACTAAACCATGTCCCTACGCGCTGTGTCTACACGTCTCAAATACCTCCAGCGATGGTAACTCCACCACTTCCCTGGGCAGCCCGTTTCAATGCTTGGTAAGCCTTTCAGTGAAGAAATTTGTCCTAATATCATTTAAATGCTCCTTAGTAAATGGTCCTTTTGGGAACTAGTGCCAAGCCCAGTTTGCTTGCCCACTCGGACCCAGATTTGTGTGGGTCAGCAGGCACCACATCCCACTCTGGCATGCCAGACATCGAGATAAGGGTCCAGCCTCAAGTGAGCTGCGCTTTCGCCTTATGTGGCCATGGTCCATCTTGTCCCCACAGTTGCTTTGGTCAAGTTGCTTTACCCGAAATACTGCAGCCACCAAAAGCTACCCAGCTTCTCCAAGGAAGATAGAAGAGACAAAACTATCTCCTTGAGAAAGCCAGGACGAAAGGGACTCTGGCAGGAAGGCACCAGAGCAGCGCTGCAGTCAGACCCCAGAAGGACAAGAGCTCCGCGGCCAAGGTGGGTCCCCATGCCCTCATGTAGGGGGTCATCTCGCCACCTTTTACCAAACCACAGCTGTATCACTCCTGCAACAGGAACGCAAACCGGAATTGGCATGTTCCGGCACCGCTCACCCAAATCCCTGGGAGGAGTTACTACAAGGAGCACCAACGAGGAGTAAGGAATCCCCAAGGTGCCGAGACTGTCTATATAAATCACACTTCAAGGTGTGATTCAGGTGTTCTTGTTCCCACCTGACAAGACACTCGGCGACTTTTCTCCAGCGAAAATACAGCAAGTCTCCAAGAGAGAAAGAGAAACACATTAGACCCCTTAGGAAAAAGATAAAATGGACTATTGGCTGTTTAAGAGTCCTTGATCTGAGGAGGATGGGATTGTGGTTCAATTTTATCAGCTGCTCAATAGGTACATTTAATGAACTACATTGCTGGCAGTCTCTCAACTCAGACAGGGATTAGCATTAAACTGGGAGAAAACAAAGCAATTTGACAGAAAAACACATGAGAATGGAGCAAACTAGGAGGGAGATCACTTCGACCTCCACAATACGATGGAAATTTGCAGCTGAACCAATAAAAAAAGTCTGCAAATATCCCAGATTAAAAAAATAAAATCCCCAAAAGTCACCTTTAAGCAATCCTCCATTTATTTCACCTTAAAAACTCCTGGTTGTGTAAATCGGATTCAAATGAACGTATTTACGTTTGCAGAAGGATCCTGAAGTCAAGCTGTCAAAATGTCACTCTGTCACTCATGTTTTTATTGCACCCCGTCACAACACTGAGACGTCTCCCCCCCTCCTCGACAGCCTCCGTGGACACAAGGGAATGAGTGGCAGGACGGAAGGACGGCTGCTGGGAGGGTGTCTGCTAAGGATGCTGTAGTGGAAAAGCGTTATTTGCCTGTGAATTCTGGCACGCCGGGCTCTTATTGTCATTGGCTTTCAGCCAAGCAATACCAGGACACAAAAAGTCAATTTATGTCGGGATTTTCATTGACTCACTACCCCTCGGTTCCTCACGTCTTTGGGGCAACTTATTATGAAAGCTGGCACTGGCCATATGTGGAGTTTTCAAATAAGCGTTCATCCTAATTAACAGCATGCCAGGATGGAGAGTAAATTACAGCGGGCCAGGATTGTGTTCGCTGTGAAAAATAATGTGTTATTAATCTGGGACAATCTATTCTATGTCAGGGATTACACGACTCCTCTCATTTTCCTCATTTTCCCGCATGGGGTGCGGGGGGGAAAGTCTTTAAAAACAAACCATTTAGAGCCATAAAACCCCACTCTTCTAAGTGAAGTTTCTGAAGGCAGTAAAAAGCTCCAGAATGAAAATAAATTCCAAGTTAAGACCAAGATTTACCACTTGAGGCTAAACATTCAAGGGAAAGCATCAGTAAGTTATTACTTTTCATTTCGTAACAGAATGCTAGCGGTGCGGCAGAGACGAGGACGACGTCCACATCAGTCCCTGCGCAAGGAGAGGGCAACGACAAAAGGACCAAACCCCGTCTTTTTTGTGTCTCCCCAGAAGAGCTCTTTCCCGGCTCTCCCTCCAGGCCTTTTGGGTAGCAGCACCCAAATATTTTGGGACCAACTTTGCAAAACATGCTGGAGCTGCGCACGGGACAGCGAGAGGAGAGCAGCGTTTTAGAGGAGACACCCACAAACCCACGGGCAGAAATTAATCTCCTTTTTGGCTACTACCAGACAGATATTCTTGCAGGATCAAGCAACAGAACAACTACAAATCAATACCACTCCTAAAGAGAAGTCAGTGCTAAGAAAGCTGGGCAAAAAAAAAGCGAGATTTGCAGCTCTGAGCACCAATGACACCATGAGGTGCCAATGGAAGGAGGAAACACGCGCGGCACGGGCAAGGTCCAGGTCAGCACATGGAGGCAAGAGCTAAAATGGGCAACGCCGCAGCTTTTGCTCGGCCAGCCTCTGGAAACAGGGAGTACGTCTCACTTAGCCCGAGCAACGTTCCCCCGGGAGGACAGCCATGGAAATAAGACACGTCAACGGAAAAGCAAAGCAAACGATGGCAAAGCTGGCAAGGAAGGCCACATGCAATGAGACGCACACTGCCCAGTGGAAAATGAGGAATAAGCGTGGGTCCAGCTGATAGCACGGGAATTACACTGATATCCCAGAGGATGGGCCAGTTCTCTCGGCTGCACCGGGGCCTCTCAGGACCCAGGTTTCACTTGCTCACCGAAAAAATGCCACCAAAGCCGGGATTGCTAGGATGGGGTAAGGTCTTGCAGCTCCCACGTAGTCGCATACTGTGCCAGAGCAGTTTGCTAGCCTTTCTGGCTCCCATGCCGTGAAGAAAACCTGGAAAACAGGGTGCTTAGTCTGCAAAACCAGGAGACAACCCAAGACGCCTCTTCAGAATGATCTCTGATTTTTAAACATAGCTGCTCCCAATCCAGAGACGGAATCACATCCCACGTAGCAGAACATCCCGTGTTTTACTAATCAGTATTAAAAAAAAAAAACCCAAAACTTATTCTCAAGACCCATGTCTTGCCCTTTTCTCTGAACCAGCTGGTTTGGACCCTGTCAGAGTCAGGAGACTGCATTAACCAGAGCTGATGTACTAACCCATCAATTCCGCGCTCCTCTGAGATGTTGCCTTCAAGCTCATTATCCAAAGCCTAAACTGCAAAGAATTAGATACCTTCACTCTGCATACCAGCAGGAAAAGGGAGGCAAAAAAAAAAAAAAAGATTCAAATAAAATTCACAAGCCCACAATCTAATTAGGAAAAAAACTTCCAGTCCTGAAGCGTTCGTCGGTTTTTCATCCCGCAAAATGCATAATACCACCCCGTGCCCTGCACCCTGCGTGGGACTGCCGTTACGCTGCTTCCATAACATGCCAGAAGTGATCAGCATTAGGCCTTCCTAATGTGTCTCAGAAACAATAGCAATTACAGAGTCGTCCATTCATATCTAAAGGCTTACCAGACTACAACTTCCCTCAGGAGGCTAAAGGCATTTCATCGAAGCAATTATATTTATGTAGCATTAAAGTACTTTCTTTAAAGCCACGGCAGTTACCTTTCTGCATTAGAAGCAGAGCAGTAACGAGGAGCCCTCTCACCACATCCGAACTCCTCCAAGCATATTTTTTGCCTGTTTAAAGGTTGCTAACACACACACCTTGGGGTTTTTGCTGCCTCGTTTTTAATGTTGTTGCACTCCCTTACCCAAGGGATCTGACATGCAGACTGGAGCCTATTTACATGACAAGGGGCCAAAATGGAAGAAGCTCATCAGTTTATTCAGCTTTCCCAGCTCTCGTCGTGTCATCAAGGACCTTGTGATGTCTGACAACGCCGTCAAGCCCCAACTTTCAGCGTTTCACAGCTCTGTCAACCTTAGCTCTCGTTATGTTAAAAGTGAGATGTTTTCAAGCTTTTTTTTCCTTTACAAATCACGAATGCTAGAAACATGACTAAGCCTATCATAACAGCTAAAAGTCAATAGATGAGCTATAGGAACTAATAATTTGTTATTTTTTAATATCAAGAATTCAGAACAAGCGTTATAATTTTGGGAGGGGAAAGACTGTTCGACTCAGGTTTTGCATGCTGGAAGCTGTACATCACATTATTACATTAATGTACATTACAGTACATTATTTATTTTTCACTTTTTCCTCCCCTTTTCCTACCAGAAGCCAAGCAGCTCCCTAGAAATATTCCACCTATGAATTTCACAGCATGCATTGAAAAATCAAAATGGGAAGCCTTGGCAAGACATCTCAAATCTCTGCCATTCAACAGCTGATCCTATTTTCCCTTTGAGCTGCACCAGCTGCATCCTACCGGCACGCTCGGCTTGCGCGGGGCTGCCGGGAGGTGCCGGCAGCAAGTTCGGCAGCCGGGATTCCGGCTCGAAAAGACATTTCCTTCAAAGCAATGGCTGCACCTAGACCTGATACGCAGGGGAGATTTTTTTAGTGCTTGAAGCACTAATAAGAGGAACAGATTCCTCGTGCCTGACCAACATTTCCTTGGATCCGGGCTCTCCATCTTCCTTCCCGACCCCCCTGCTTTGGCGGGCAAGAGCTACCATGACTCTGCACACCGGTGCTGCCCAGCTCAGCATCCCAGAAGGATCGCCCCACAGCTCGCCTGTCCTTTTGGGGTGGGAAAACATCAGCCTGAATTTTGCAGCTGGCAGAGCACCCTGCAGGCACGAAACCTAACCCCATCCCTCCTGCCTCGCCGGGCCCTTCCGGGGATGCCGCAGGCTGGACCGGCTCCTGGCCACCTTGCCGTTGTTCTGGCCTAAGGATGAACTTGTTGCCATGGCAGGAGTCGAAGCACGCGTTGCGCTGCCGCCATGGCGGCGAGCGGCAGCGCGGCTGCTCCTCCACAACGGCTTTTTGTTGTTCCTTTCTCCCCGAGGCGGCCCCGCCACAATGCGCCCATCCTCTCGCCGTGCTGGAGCAGCCTGGCAAAACCCAACTGACCGTAAAGCACAGCCGCACCGTGGCTGAGGGCCCAGCCCCGCGTTTCCCTCCCGCCCGCGGCAGGGCACGGCACGGGAAGGCAGACCCCACGGCACAAGGCGAGCCTCCCGCTGCACAGACAGGACGTAAGGGGATGCCAAAGTTTTGAGGCAGGAGCTCTGTCCAGTGCAGAGAAGGAAATTTTAAGCGAGGGGAAAGAGCATCACTGAACACGGAGGCTGCCTCCAGCTAATGCATCTCCTGACTGCTGGTGGGATGTTTGTCCCAGGACAGGCTTGGCTTGGCTGCCAGGTAGTGCCTTTAAAAACCCCCTTTCAGCTTTGATTAGCCCTAAAACTAAGGGCATCTCTCATTCATACGCTAATTAATAGCGGGCTCAGAAGAGGATGGTATCCCTCATCGCTGCAGATTTTAACAAGGAGAAATACAAAGGTAGACTTAAAAATAAAAGCAGTGCTCCTTCCCAAGCAGCGGTTTCAGTGCCTCGGAGATTACAAGCCAGCCCTGCTCTGCGTGTCAGCAAGCCTTTCCAAAATAATGAGCCTGCTTCCGTCCCAAGCAGCTCCTGTTGCACTGGAAAAATGAGCAGAAAGGTATTATGGGCTCACACTCACCAGATGGATGTCCTGCTTTGTTCTCCGCTTACAGAAAACCCTACACATACAGTTTGGATTATCTTCATTGTAATTCTAATCACCACCTCTCTGTAAGGGAGGGAGGGAGGAAGGGATCCTTGCCTCAGTCAGGAGAGCTAATTAAAAGTTGTGAGTCATCCAGACTTCTCCGCACGTTGGAAATGCTTTTGGAAGATCAGGTAATCTCCCATTCTCGAGGGAACCCTAGTTAGCACAAGAAAAATTAAGCAGGCTCCCCTTGGGCCAGGAGCTGCACAAGAACAAATCCCATTTCCCCCCGCGGGACGCGGCAGCATGAATCGCAGAGGTGCTTCAAACGTACGCGAACTACGCTGCAAAACAGAAAGCCTTGTACGTGTTCCCCAGCACAGGAACACAAACACCTCCTGCGTCCGTATGCCCACGCTGGCTTTTAAAACTCCTTCTCTAAGAGGCTTTTGCATACAAATATATGATGCAGGGATCTCTGTCTTCCCCTAAAAGAACTTCTGGACCTTCTGGCTGGTTCCCCGATGGTCGGGTACAATCTCAAAGGTCTCAGAAAAGCCAGACCCATGAGCCTCATGAAAATGGAGAGCCGGCAGCGACACGAGGTCCACGTGTCGCCCCAACTCCTCAACCCCGATTAGCCGCAGAGCAATCAGCGCTGAGCAGCGCGCCCGGAGGGAACCGGCCTCCCCAGACCCGCTGTGGTGGGAACGAGCTGCCGGTGCCGATAACGAGCTCTGACAGCTTCAAGCGGGGTCAGGGCCCCCCGCACCAGCTCGGGACAGACAGGCTGCCGGCGATGGGTCCCCAAACCCAAAGGGGCTGGAAGGAGCTGGGGAGCACCCATGCCTCTGTCCCTGATTCCCGGAGACACAAGGGCATCACAAGAGTTGCCCGAGGTCACACGGGAGAGCAGTAGCGGAGCCAGGCTTCTCAAGGCATCAACCACCACACTGCTTCGGCCAAAACAGTCAAGTCCGTGTCCTTAAGACTAGTGCCCCAGCTCTGTATTTAGGACGTTGACCAGCCCCTGTCCTTCAGAGGCGCTGGGCACCTGCAGAGCCTGGGCCCTCGTGAAGGTCTAGAGCACCCATGGTTCTCCCAAGGGAAGCTGTTTTCTCTTTGGCTACCATAAAACCAAAAAAGATTATTCATGTTGTCATCCTTCAAACGGCCAGTCCAACATGCACAGACTTTTTCTTCTCTCTCCTCTCCTTTTTTTTTGAGAGTTCAAGCTGACCCCCTTGGGGCCCTGCCTCTCCTCTCCCCCTGAGCATTCGGATCACCACTGAAAGACGCAGTCAGGACTTTCCCTCCCACCCCTTTACACATTGCCGTGGGAAACCATGGTGAGCTGGACGGGGATGCTGCTCCGAGCAAACAAATGCCTCAGGAAGTATCCTCACCTCGGCAGGAGCTGCCACGCTGGGGACCAAAGGTCCACGGCCACACTGCTTGGCCATTCAGGGCAATGTCACCGCAGGACGCTCCGGATGGGAGCAAACCCCCGGGCCGAGGCTGAACATCCCACTGCCCTCTGGGGAAGGTGCTGAGGTGCAGGGAAAAAAACTCATAATGGGGAAACCACACCAAGGAACAAGGGGAAGCAGGGGACTGCCGCTTCCGCCTGATCATTGGGGAGGTTAGCGCAGTACCATCAATTCGTTTGGGTTCAAATCTATTTAGCCTTTGCTTCATGGGAACCCCACAGGCCCTGGAGAACCCTCTCAGCAAAAGGATGCTCCAGTTGATGCTCCCACCTTTCTGCCCAAACCAAACCAAACCAAAAATAGACATGATGCATTTCTACTACCAAAACGATTTGCAAACTGATTTTAACTGGCATAGCCTGGGGACCTGGACATTTGCAACCAGAGTCTCTTCCGAAATTCACATTAGCTCTGACTTTTTGTTGTATGTGAAGACTCGAGCAAACCTGAATCACGTTTCTTCAGTGCTCAGTGAAGCCGTGAAGCCAGATTACACACCCTTGGCTTTTCCTTGTCCCTCCTGCTGCATCCACAACATCCTCCTCGATGAGAGTTCACTGTCCACCTTCCCTCTTTGACACCTCCTCCAAATCTGCATTCCTCTGCAGCCTCAGCAAAGCAGTGCAATCGCTGGCAGGGCGAGCTACGGGCTGAGATGAGGATGGGCATCACCCTGCCCAGAGAGATGGGCAGGGAACGCAACGCGCTGGGCTCAAGAGCCACCAGCCAATTTGCAGCGCCACGCTCCAAGATGAGCAACGCAACTGAAGAAACACAAGCCCCTGCTCCTGACCAAAAAGCATCTCACAGGGATCAACCACGACTTCATCCGACAGGTTTGCTGTCCCTGCCCTTCCTGGGCACAGCAGGCAAGAAAACACTTGGTTTTTCCTCAATGATTAAGCACAGAAGTATCGATCAAATGCAGCAGAGTACAATGCTGCAGCTGAAGTATGCACATGCTGAGCCTTTTCTGCTGCTGCAACACTGCCACTCATTTACACACCAGCAGCCTAAAACTATCTCTTTTGTACACCCAAATTGATCCTCACTCTTAATTAGTGCTCTCAGTTGCAGCAAAATTTCGTTTGTTTCTTCCAAATGTGGCCTGATCCATTGTCCCTCTCCCATGACCTGTGAAAATTAGTCATTGAGCTCAGTGACAGTGGTAAGTGTGAAATGCAGCATCAAAGGGACATAATGGGGGCCTCTTAGGACTGACAAAAAAACACCATTAATCAAGGCATGCTCAAGAGGTGCCAACTTACTGAGGCATGTGAGTGGCGGCAGTCCGGAGCGCGGGCCCTCCCGTGGGAGGCTGGAGGCAGAGGGATGCGCGGGCGCCCCGAGGACCGCAGCCTGCCCCAGGCAGGAACGGCTCCCCAGCACCGCTGCTCCCGGGGCAGATGGTCTCTGCTCTGCAAGTCCCAAGAATCTGTCAAACTGCTTTCCAAAAGAGGTTACGGAGCCATGCTTTTCCAGGCAGCTCCTTGGTTTAAAGAGCGGGGACGGAGCTCGTCTCGTGACACCCAAAGCACTGCTTTAACGGCGTCCGTGGCCCCGTCAGCAGCGATGTATGGGGCACCGCACCGGACAGGAGGGAGACGTCAGCATCTCCATCCGTGTTTCCAGAGCTCACAGGAGAGCCTGTGGGCTCCCAGAGCCAAACACACGACATTGTCCACCGACCCCCTGGAGCGATCCCAGGACCAAGCTAACGGGGAAGGCACAAGCGGCACAGACGGACCAGAGCGGGGCAGAAGCTGCAGCAACATCACCCGGGGAACTACCTTGGGGACAGGGACCCGGGAGCCCGACGGACAAACCTGCGCAGGGACAAAGCCGGGGCAGCCCTGCTCAGCCGGTGAGACAGCAGCGGGGCAGCTGAAAGGGTGGGGGACCAATTTTAGCTGGTGGGGGCAGAGAAAGTTTTAACATCACAAAATGAAAGCAAAGAGGAGAACCTCTGCAAAACCCAAACCTCCACAGCAAAGCAGCGCGTTTAAACCCTCTCCTGCAAACCCATGTCATTAAACAGAATAACTTGGACTCGGCAAATCCAAATGACTCTCACTTTCAAGGTCCTGCATTCAGAAGCCCACAATGGAGAACAATAAGGTAGAGAGAAAGCCGAGGATCTTGACGCCGCATTCAGAAGGCCATCTGGTCCGGCCGGCACAGCCAGCGCTGGGAACGGGCAGCGTCCTGGGTTGAGATTTAATCTGAGCCACTTACTGAATGACCTCAGGCGAATCGTTTGACCTCCTTTTGCCTCAGTCAACCCAACTGTAAAATTGGGTTTAAAGCAAGAACCTCTCTGAAAACCATATGCTGTGCCTAGGAGGAGTGGGAGCGGACTCCCTTCCCAGCAACAGGGCTGCCATGGTGGGTAGAGCCAAAACTGGAGCGGAAGAGGCGGTGCAAGGAGCCGGGATCCGGCATCCCCTCGTGGCCCGGGAGCTCTGGCCGACGGCCCTCCCGGGGCTCATCCCGCCGGCCCTGGGAAAGCAGCTTTGGCCCCGTGCAGGGTCTCGCCAGCAAGAGGGGATTCGTGAGGTCTGCCCTGGCTCGAACCACTGCTGCACCAGAGGCCCCCAACATTCAAAGCAGGGTCCCCAAATCCCAGGCTCATAGCGGGCAGGCCGCTGCACGCAGATCAGCACAAAAGGCACGGCTCTGACCAAATCAGGCATCTTTCTCCACAGCTTCTGTGCCCTTTTACTTAATTACACCTTTGGCTGCTTCCAGTGACTGTGGTCACAGCCCCGACCAGAGCTTCGAGGCAAAGGCAGCAGTGCTTTCCTTCAACCCGCTGGCTACCCGCTCCATCAACAACATCGACTGCTCTGGTCATACGCCCCCGAAAATCGATTCCTACTCACAGCCTTGCCAATGAACGGCGGCGGAAGAACAGCCCACCTCTCACCTGGGCACCAGCCCCTCCCCGGCGCGGCGCACCCTCCGCCTCTCGGCGCGCTTGCCGGGAAGCGTCGGTGCAGATGAAACACCGTCCCCAAGTAATGCGGGTCCCCAGCAAACACAAAATAGCAACTTGCCCCCCCAGGATGCTCGCAGGGGGGTGCAAACGACGGCACTGAGGCAAACCCACCCTGGGTTCAGAGAAGGGAAACTGAGGCACAGACCAGTGTCACTGGCCACACCATGGAGACTGGCTCCGCGACGCGGCGTGTAGGGCAGGATGAGAGCGAAAGCCGCGTGTAACCGTCACACCATCACCAGCCCGCTGGAAAAACAACCGTGTAACTAGTGACATTGCAAATCCTTAAGCTGAGACAAGCCTAAGTAGGTAAAGAGCTGCTTTAGGCGACAGCAGCGAAGAGGACCCGGCGTGATGGCTGCCAGCAGAAGGCTAAGGCAGCAGAACAAAATGGCGGAGGAGGGTGGCCCCACGCTTCAAGGAGAGGCTGGAGCAAAGCCCCTCTGGACAAGCAGCGTGAAGGCACGTGAGGCTGGGCACGGCGCTGCCGCCGCAGAGCTGCCCGCACGGGTACCGGCACAGCATCACCCTGTGCCAAAAACCCCTCGTGCCGCAGGCAGGGGCTGCAGAGATGTCAGAACTTCCTCAGCTGTGCTCCAAGAGTTAATTGAGACAAATAACTCAACAGTGCTACCATTAATGAAATTCTTCTGATATATTTCCCCTGAGCTTTCTATAAATGACTAAGTGACATTACTGCCTGCAGTGCAAACCCCCGGTATGAGAGATAACACTGCCGGAGCTGAGGTTGGCGCATCCGCGTTAGCAGCCTGGCGGAGAAGTGCAAGATGATATTTAAATAACTATCACACTGCTAAGAAACGAGCAGCCAAAAGAAATATGGTCTTATAATGCGCTCAAGTCTCAGGATGAATCCTGGCTGTTACATGCAGACACTGAAATGCAGTGGGTGGTAAGTGACAAACTCTTTTAATCCTGCAAATCTACTAAAATTCCCAGTCAAACCCCTCCGATCTCCCTGCCCCCCGGTGACTCCTGTATTTGTACATTTGTTTTGCAGCACGCACAGTACGGACGCGAGCGGCAGCATCACGTGAGCCAGCATGTCCTAGAGGCAGGCAAAAGAGCTGATGGAGGGAAATAACCCACTCACCCCCCATATCCATCCCCTGGAAACCTCTCACAGTCTTTTTGCTTTACTTAATTTCTTTTTCTTTCCTTTTTTTCAGTAATTCCTGATGGGTATTTTTCCCTTTTGAGACCCACTGCTACAAGCCCAGAACTTGCTGTGAGCTTACCAAGAGCTGTAAGCATTCGAAGTACAGACAATAAAGAAACATCACTGGCCTCAGGACGGAGCCCTTATACTCAGCATTTGGGAAGAAACGGCATTAAAATGCAAGCAGAGCCACAGCTGAAAAAAAAAAAAAAAAAATAAATCTCGTTTGTGGACAGAGGAAACTTGGCATGCAACACCAGGGGTTAAAGTGCAGTACAACACAAGCTACCATTAGCCAAAAGTTCCTGAGAGTAACGCGACCAACTCTGCAGAGCCGCAAACCGACAGCGGGGTGCTCGCTTTAAAAGCACACCTTTACCTCCAGCCGGCGTTTCACCCCACCGCAGCCTGTCACCACGAAAGCACCCCGCTCCCACCCGGAGACACGGGTTCGCTTGGTCCAAGCGCGAGCTACAGGTAGGGCTCTGCTGACGATGCGGGTAGCGTACGCGCAGGGGAAAAGCCAACGGCAAACCCACGCCTTTAAGGTCCGCCTTGACGTTTTGAGCCGAGACTCGCAACCTGCATCCAAACAGTGGCATTGCCCAGGAAATACCTCGGTGACAGCTCTGGTGCCACCTTCTTTAAACCTTAATTTAAAACGCTAGCTTCATAATGAGTGGAACAGAACTGTGTAAAAACATTTCCCACTCTAATCCTGGTTTGATCCCCCCAGTATGGCCTTCTTTTGTAATTACATCCCTTTGTGATCTCACTCTAATGCCTTGTATTGTGACCCATAAAATAATCAGCCCCCTTTGTCTCTCCCTAATCCTTTTAGACTTCCTTCTTGTCTCTACACTCTTGTAAATGCTGCCATTATTTGGGCTCAGCAGCTCTTCCCACCACCCCAGAGCCCGGAAAGGGGGCTGCAGGTTAAACCCTGAATATGTTCTGTGCAGAGGAGCCGAAACGATGGGAAGATCTTTCCTGCTTTAAAACACCCCGCAATTCCCAACCTCCTCCCCCAG
>NW_010516295.1:23227-26485 GCF_000687285.1 Phaethon lepturus
CGCGCCCGGGGGGGGGGCGAGAGGAGCTGCCGCCGCTGTCTGCGGGGATCGGTGCAGAGACGGAACGTCTGCCCTGCCGGGGCTATCAGCCCTGCCCTCCTGCGTGCCGGGGACGGCCGGGCACAGGGGGACGGGACGGAGCAGCGGGATTCGGGGCAGGATGCAGAAGGGAAGAGGGTACGGGAGCAGAGACGGGCGCAGGGACGCACGGTGCTACGCTGGGCTACAAAACAGTCTCCCCGCGGCAAGACAGGATGAGGAAAGCATCTTTACAAGCCCAGATCTCTCCAGAGCTATTCCGAGGTCCCACAGTACTTCAAATGTTGGGCAGGGCCATTTCGCCAAGCTTCAAGAAACCTCTTTGGCTCTAAGTTGCACAATTGACTTATTTCCCCTCTTTCCTGTTTTTTATAGCACCGGATCAAACAGGGAAAATTGCTACTCTCAAGCTGGATGCGTGCAGAGCCTGATCCGATACCCAGTTTGATGGTGATTTCCAATTAGTGGTAACTGCTTGTTATTGAGTGATATAATCAATGGGTCTTACTCCACCGGCCAGGCTGTGATTTATGATGATGTGGAGCCAGCTCCACCACATTACAGCATCGGCAAAAAGGGCTGGAAATGCCACGAGGCAACACGATCAGAGCCGAGTTAAGGCCAAGTTAAGCATTGGGTGGTGATGAGGAGCAAGGCGGCTGTGTTCCGGGGAGCTCGCCTTGCCCGGGAGCGGGCTCTAGCCATTACTGCTGCTCAGAGGGTACCTCCATCCACAGACCATCCATCCTCCATCCATCAGCCTCTGGCACGCACCAGGGAAACGCAGCTCCTCGGAGAGACCTGTGAAGACACAGCCAAGCAGCGTCTCCAGAGAACACCCTGCCTACAGAACTGATTTTAATTAAGACAGCTCAGAGTCATGCGAAATTATGAAACTGTCATTAGGAGAAAGAAAAGATCTGTATCCAATAACCTGATCAGATTATAAAAACATGTTGCATTCCACAACCTTTTAAACTAACACACCAGGGTTTGAACAGCCGCAGAAACAGCAAGCGAAAAAATTCCGCCCGGCACGTTAGGCAGAGGGTGGAAATGCCGAGGGCCTCTGCTCAACCCAGTCACGCGTAGGCTTCTTGCACACTTGTACTTGTTCAAAAGAAGGCTACGCTACAAAAATATTTCCAACGTGTTTACTACCTGACCTGCCAATCCACAAACCGGCCAAGGTCCGCTTCCCTCCGCTGAGTATCTTTGGTTAATAATGAAGACATACAGAAATTCCCCTGAATTTTAGTTAAATAATGAGTTAATTTTTAGGAAGAAGGTTTTAAGAAGTGCCTGCTCCACTGGGGAAACTGCACGCACCTCGAGAGCCCACCGGGGCCGCACGCACAGCGGCTGAGTGCAGCATATTCTTCCAGTTAAATTTTACTCAATGCCAAGCGCTGAAGTAAATTTGAAACATAAAAATATGATATCCAGCCCACATTTCCTGAATGCAAATATGTACATTCCTCCAAGCCGAGAAGATTATATTCCAAGCAATAATACAAAGCCAGGGTCTGTAACCGTGATATGAGACTAACAGCCTGCCTTTGAAGACAGCAGAAAGTGCAGCAGAGCTCTCGAGGGGCTCCGGTCTGTCAGATCCCTTTTATTCCTCAGTAGCACGGCCTTGATCAACTTTCAAGATTTTTGTTTGTGAAAGGTTTTTATTTCTCCCTTCCTTTTGTGTTCAGATGTCAGGCTCAGAGGGAAGAAGAAATCAGCACTGGGATGAGGTTTTACCCACTGGCAGTATTTACTCTGCTTCGCAAAGGTCTGCTTAGCGCTTGGGTTTTTTTTCCCTTCCAGGCAGCCAGCACCCATTTCTTCGACGCAATGGTCCCGTCATCTCTAAAATAGGGATAATTACCCTCCTCCTTTGTTTGACTTGCTTATCGGGACTTGGGGCAAGGAAAATCGCTATTACTTCTGTGTAACCACCCTGAGACACGGGGACTCGAAGGTACAACTGTGATTCATTCGTAGGAGATTTCATCTACATTTAAGCTGAGTCCTAAGTGCAAGTGCGTGCTCCGGCCGTTCAGGCACAGCAGGGGAGCTTGCCCTGAGCAGTAGGCTACATTTGCCCACACATCTCGTTTTATTCCCGTTATCCACAGGCACCTGTGGCATCGAGGCCAGATGCCCCTCGTTTCGTGCTGCCTTTGCCCAGACCTCTTCTTAGGGCCGGCAAGAAACCAAACCTGAAGCCCGAATAGAGTCCAGAGCATTTTCAACACGATCCCTTTTTCATTTTGGTTCACACGAAACTGTGGCTACAAAAGGAAATGCTATTCAGGGACACACAGCACATCACATACATATTGATGCAGGAGCTGAGATAACAGTCTTTATTGACAATCCACTATCCCAAAGGTAATTCCTCTGGCTCTCACGTCTCCTGTTTACAGGTCCGAGGAGTTTGACATTGCACTCGTGCCTCAGCCAGCTCCCAGCTCATAAATGCCAGAGCCATCCACCAAAAGTGCTCCAAGGTTTGGCACCACAAGACTGACAAGTTTGAGATCCAGCTGCTAACCTGGCGCGGACCCAAAGCCCTTGGCTGCTGGACAATGTCACTTCTTACGCTACTGAAAAGCTAGGTTTGCAGATGGCCACTTCACGCACTCGGGAATTGTTATACACAAGGGCTGGAGTGTTCCCTTGGTGGGCTGCCAGCCGGCCCCGGCGCTGCAGGGAGCGGGCGGCAGCGCTCCGAAAGGCCCCCGAGTTTGGGGAGTGCGGCCGGGGGGACCTCAGCCCCAGACTTCGCCGTCGACTTTTCCTGCTTTGCACCAAAAAAATCACGGTGCGATTTACAAATGCAACAGAAGTGGTAGTGAGCGGCTCGCACAGAAAGGAGAGCGGTAGCCATCTCCCAGGGAAGATGGAGAGCCCTTCAGTAAAACTTATTTATCAAACCAGCATTTGGCCAGGTCTTGGGGCTGTACTGGACACCCGTCCTCACACCCGTATATAAATTACACCCAGCAGCAACTTCTGGTTGAATGCAAAAAGGAGCAGCGGCTGCACCCCCAGAGCCCACGGACAGTCTGTGGGCAAAGCCGGCCACCAACGCGACTGGGACGGAAACCAGCACGACACCGTAGTGACTGACTGCCATCGGTCCCAGGACAAACGCTGGCCAGAGCCAGCAAGGGGTTGCCCAGCAGCCTGCGCGGCCGGAGACCCAACAGGACTGGCTGCTCC
>NW_010516295.1:26516-35098 GCF_000687285.1 Phaethon lepturus
GGCCGCAGCGATGCGAAGGGCTGCGCCGGGCACTGCGCCGGGCTGGAGCCACAGCCTCTAATTCTTCCTCCCCCACCTTTAAACTTCATTCCCTTGTTGACGTTTTTGTCTCTCTCCTCCCCCCGCCAGACAATCTCTTTGGTGGTGGTAGCCTTGCGCCCGAAGGCACTGCCATGCCAGGTAGTAAATAAGACCTCGCTGCCTCCACACTGCCTGCCTTAAGTAACACAACGAAGGAAACCATGACCTTCAAACGGTCTTTGACTATGGTTTGGAAAGCGCTGCCTGCCAAGCAGAGCCCAGCCATGCTGCACAGCAAAGGGGGGGCTTCCAAACCCACCGCAGGACATGCATGAACCACAAACCGCTTCACCGCGTGACTTTAATGTAACCCACCCCTCGGAGACAGGGAATTTACTGCTAGAAGGTGGCTTTTAGTTTTCTCCCCCTGAGAAGGCTCTTCTCTCACATTTGGACAACTACGCAGATCAGACGCCAGCCACATCCCCACACCAGCCCTCTGTTCTTTTTTTCTCTTTCCCCTCTTTAATCCTCCCTCCCTGAACACCCAGCACCCACCACGCTGCCCTCCTGCTTCCCAGCAAGGCCAGTGCCCCACGAGGTGTGGGTGGGACGATGCCCATACTTACTCGCTGCCTGAATCTTTGCCTTCCGGCTCACCACCAGCCCGTAGTGGTTCTGCGCCATGCAGTCATACTCGCCTTCATCCGAGGACCCATCTCCCCGGACCCTCTGGAAGCGGGAGACGTAGAGCGACCCGTTGGCCAACATGAAGGAATTCTCGCTGTCCACGATCATCACGCCGTTCTTCCGCCACGTGATGGTGATGGGCGGGATGCCCTCCACCTGGCAGTAGAGGATCAAGGGCTGCTCCTGCACAGCTATGTCATCGCTAGGCTCCACAACGAACGCCAGTTCGGAGGAATAGCCAAAATCTAAAATGAAGAGGGAAGGACAGAGTCAGCAGTGTGTCCACAAGAGCCAACTGCTATGGCAGCGAACGGGATGAAGACAACGTTTGGGGTAGAGTGGGCTACAACAGGAATACTGGGTGCACGTGCTTCAGAGAAATACAAAACCCTCTGGGCAGACTGTGCCTCCCAAGACTTTGCTACCAAAATCTCAGGATGCAGTTTCCAAAGGCACGAACACAGGCACAGATCTTCGAGGCTGTCTTTGGAGACTCTAGCGACGGGCACGGGCAGGCACACCTCTCCGGTGGGTTGCCAAGCCCCCGCCTCAATTTGTCCCCCCCCCCAGATTGCCTCTTCACCTCCCTTTGCAGGGGCGCAGCAACAGGCAATAAAGATTTGCACAAGCATGGGGCATCAGCCGTTCCCAGCCCAGGAGCAGAATTTTACACCCATTCAAGACATCTGCTCCTCTCCCCCGAGTAAGCAGGCGGGGAGGGGGCTGTGCCATGCCCCAGACCCTTTTGCGGCACAGCGGGGACTAGCAGCTCCTGGCTCGGACCATATTGCCACCAGCGTCTTTGCGACACTTCTCCCGCCTGGCAGAGCAGGAGGCTGTTTGCCTCTCGCACGTAACACCGTGCCCTTCCGTCGCTTCGGTCTCCCTCTCGCTGTAACAGGCAAAGGATGGTGCTACTCGGTCCTTAGCGAAGAGCAAGGTAAGCACCGAAATACAAATGCGCAATGTTCTGGCTCAGCGACACAAAAGGTTTCTTGCAAAGCAATTACACTAAACGACATCCACGAGAGATAAGTTATTGCAGAATCTGTACCAACAATAGGCAAACCCTCGCTTCCCATCATACAGATACATACTAATTTACTTCTTTTGCCAACAGAACGTTTAAACACTATGTCTTTGGCACCTTATGCTTCACTTGGACCAGCACACCTTTGTAGGGTATAATTCGCCATACGGTCGTGATTAGATGCTACAGAAGATGACAAAAATAGAGTTATTGTTTAAAGATTAGCCCAAAATACACGCTGACATGAAACACAAAAAGCAACCAAGAAACAGGAGTCATATAAATATCTGAAGGGTGTAAATGCAGGGATGGAGGCGAATATAATTTTTTTTTTTTTTTTTAAAGAAGAGCAATGGAGAAAAAATTCCAGCAGAGTAAGAAAACCACAATTTCATCTGAATACAGGGAAAGCCTTTCTAACAGTTCTCTGGTGCAACAGCCCCTCAATGGGTGGAGGTCTCCAGCTGCTCAAACCTGTGATACAGCTTCTCCCCTCTTTCGGGGGCTCAAGGGGACCAACTTGGCAGCTGCTCGCACAATTGGGACGCACACGGGAAATCTCTCTTGCCGAACACCAGCCACAGCAGAGTCTTTGTGATGCCTGCCCCTAAAACAGACATCTCCAAGGACGGGATCCCACCGCACTAGGCTCAAAAACAGCGGAGGGCAGATCGTTAATGAACGGTAAAAATAAAAGAGATGAGAAGAGGCAGTTATCCTAAAGAAGAAGAAAAAAGCCTGCCTCTTCTGCTCTGCAAACCCAGTGAGATTTTTTTCTTTCTTTCTGTAAATCCCCGTTGCTTTCTACGGCAACTTAAATTGGATTACGGGGGATAAACATTGAGTGCAACCTGAGCCGAGGCAGATGGACGGAGCAGACAAAGAAGGCAGAGGTAGTGCACGGCAGGTCAAAGGTACTGCTGTCAAGGTATGAGTGTGTGCAGGGAATGGACAAACTCTACTTAGTGACAGACACCTAAAACACACACTTTATTAACCCATTAAGTCTTAAAATGCCAGGCTAGCTCCAGCCATCTCAGTGATCTATCGCTCACTGTGACTTTTTTTTAATGAGATAGCCCTGGGGTCCTCTCAGCAAGTTAGACTACAGCCAGTCCAAACCCATCAATTACTCTTTTTTTTGGTGAAAATTAAGGAATTTGATGAATGCTCCACATTTTTCTGCAAAGTGGCCGAAGCCTCAACAGCACCTACCACGCTGGGGCCCCATTCCCTGCGTGGGCGCTCCCGGGAGTTAGGTAGGATAAGGATCTCGTGTCCCAACACTGAACCGAGGGGCACTTCTGAGTCCAGAAAGGTAGAACAAGATTTCAGGATTTAGCCTAACAGGCAATCAGAAAAATCCCTAATGAAATAAATGCCCCGTCTTCTCCCAGCTCCCCCGTACTCTTAGATAAAACAGCTTATTATTATATGTACAATAAAAGGAAGAATCAACATAATTACATGCCCTTCCCACAATAGCTGTCATTATAATAACCATCATTAAGGCCTGTGATTGGAGATAATCATGTTTACCTCCATAAACATTCGGTCTGCATCCTAACTCCAGGCTGCTCAAGCAGCAGAAGCGATGACACTCATAATTAGGACTGGTGCCCTCAGAGACACGCCGGGGTGGGGACGGACACTGGCTGGTCCTGGGGTCTCCTCGGGCTGTAGTCAAGAGCAGGACTGTGCCTCAAGGTGCGACACTGTGCAATGGACGGTGCAGAACTGGTTTGTAACCTGCAGATACCTCGCAGCATCTAGAAGCACCCAGATTCCTCCTCGATGGATGCTTTTCTCACGGGATGCTTTTCTGAGCTTGAAGAAGTCCCACTGCCTCCTTCCTGGGGCTTGAGGGACAGGTGACCAACTAACCGGATGCACGGGGAGAAGAAAGCCCACCCCATCGGGGGATCTGGGAGAAGCCAAGTTCTACCTTTCACCTGGACATGGGCTTTCCATGGAAACTCAGACAAAAGCCTCTCTTCTCCCAAGATACTTAGATGCTGAAAGACGCAGAAGGGCATCTGCTGCTCTTCAAAAGTCCTTACACCTCTCCCTGGCACCATGGCCACATTAGACACCCTAAAATTGCCTATCTCCATTGTTCAGTAGATAGATCCTAAATTGCCTTTAAAAAATTGAGCTTTGGTCCTAGGGGCTTTGGTACCCCGCTCTGTAAAAACCACAGGCTCTGTCTTCCCGGGGGTAAATATACGACTCTTGCAAAGAGGGAAGTCATCGGTGGGACAGTCGGCAAGAACCGCGCTGGCAAGCTGACCTGCGTGTGTCTGCACCACCGCGGCACCACTGGTGCAGGGAAAGCTGAGCCCAGCAGGTCCCTGGCATGCAGAAAGCACTGAGGCCTCGGTCCCTTCTTGCAGCCAAAGGTCATCTTGAAGCCCGCTCCGTTCTTTACAGCCCTCAGCCTCGTGGCCTAATTTGGGGGCACAGCGTGGGCTTGGTGAGAAGGACACCTCTCTCAATGCTGTACTCCTACAAGGCATCATGTTCCTCAGGGTTTCCTCAAAAAAGAACAGGCCCTGGGATGCTGCACTGCCCAGCGCTGCACACCATCAGGAACGGGTATGAGAAACGGGCCCCCAAACAGCCCACGCCAAGGTCGACACGGCCGATGTACAGCCGCTCCAGAGAGAGCTGTCTGCAAGGTGTGGTAGAAATGGGGTGCCTTATACCTTCTTCATCCCTCTACAGACCCCCCTTCAGCCTTTTGGCTGTAACCATGGGATTATTTGCGTTAAAAGTGGTTTTCAAGGATTGGGCTTCCAACAGGGATGTTGGGATTCGGCCTTCCAAGACTGGCACTGCGGGGCTCCAGCTCTCAAGGCAGACTCTGAACGCAGAGCCCTGCCTTCCCAGGACGCTCAGGATCAGAGACAAAGGGACAGGGACACTCACAGAGGAATCTCATGGCGGGACAAGGCGTCTGAGGCCAGCTCAGACGGGCCAGAGGGAGAGCACGTACAAAGCAGGGAGGTAACGGGGAAGAGAGGGACCCAACTCCATTAGTATAAATAACGGACTGCGGTTAGCTGTGAGGCACAGAAGCGACGCTGCAAAGCTGGAAGTAAACGAGACTCCGAAGGCACACGGAAACAGTAGAAGTGCAATTAATTGAGAGAGACCGGGAGGAAATCGCCGAGGCCGTGCACGTTCACCTGGGGAGTCTGAAAACCCCATCCCTCGCCAACGGCTGGCTGTGTGTCCAAACCCAGCTCATCCCACACAACCTCCCAGGTACCTCCCGGAACGCGCTGCCTCGCAGCCGCTCTCTGCTCGATGCAGAAACTGTAAAACTCGGCTCACGGCAGGGGGGGTTTGCAGTCTTAAGACCTTAAAGTATAGTTGGTTAAGTAAGCCGGGGCTGTTACGCTGGCAGCCGAACAGACCGCTCGCCTCGACGCCGGCAGCCTGCGCCGGGCAGCGCACCAGGGAAAATTGCTTTACTCCCTGCAAAAGGATGGAGGGAGGAAGCGTTATTAGCTCTGACATAAAGGCCACAAGAAAATTATTGGAATCCTCATTCTACAAGTGAGCAACATTTACCATCTCCCTGAGCAATACGATATGTGACTATATGTGCAAATATTTAACAAAAACTACTTCCCCTATTGATCAAGCAGACAGGCATACTCAGAGAAACCAATTAGCACTTGTGCTTTTGAACCAAGAGATTTATTTAGTGCTGAGAGAAAGAACTTTGAATTAATGGGAAGCTTAAAAGACACTTTGAAGTACGTTTTAAAAAAATAAGTTTAATTATTTTTTACTTGACACTGTGATTCATGTTCAAAGCTTCAAAAGAACTTGCTCATACCCTAGCATTGTCCTTTTCCATTTGGGAAACACGATTTCGGCTTTCCCTCCCGCGCTTCTGAAAAATACAGCAGCTAATCTCACCGCTTTCATCAGCGGTGGCATCCATCGCAAAGGACCTCGGTCACATCACGGCTCATCCTCCTGGACCCTGCCCAGGCCCGCGGCCAGCAGGGCCATCCCTGCCCCGCGAGCACACGGTCCTGACAGCCGAAGCCCGAATTATTACTCCCGCTCGAGACGGGGTCGTTGAACACAGAGGGATGAAGTGACCCGCCAAGGGGCCGGTCTCAGCTCCTGGCGAGGCGAGATGCCGCGGGAGAGCCAGGTCCGCACTGCCCTTCCCGGTGCGGCACCGCTGGGAGCAGCCCCAGCTCCTCTCTCATCACGCCAGCGGCACGACTTCCACCTGCAAACTGCCTCTCAGGAGCAGAAGTTTGCCCTCTCCTGATTTACCGTGTTTGCTCCCAGCATCGCACAGCATAAATCAACAGCGACCCACCGGCGAGCCTCGCCACCGCCCAGGGTAGCCCCGCCGGTCCTGCTTCAATAAAGCCAAAAGAAGATGCCCTTGGAGTCCCACGAGCCCAGGACCAGAGGTTCTTACAGTGGGATGCAGGTGAGGATTAGGACCAAAAACCTGGGTGCAGGCTGGGACAGCCCCACAAAAAATGGCTCCTCTTTTTTCAGTGGTGCTTTTTCTAAAAAAAAAAAATTCCTTCTGCAAATGGAAGTATATGGAAGGAAGAGATACCTGCACCTGGAAGATGTTCTCCACCAGATTATAACACAGGTTTCAGGCCGATGAAATTGTCAGCCTGAAAATCCAGCTGGTGCCCCTTAAATCTCCTTGAGGCTGACCCAGACGCTAAGGAGAAAAGCACTACACTGCAGTAAAGTGCAAATTGGCTCTTTAGGGCATCCAGAGAAATTTACATTTAAAGAGGAGAATAGGCTGTAACAGGCCCAACGTCTTGCTGGCAGTAAAGTTTACTAGCTCAGAATTTTTTATTCCTTTTCCTTTCTGACGGGAGGTTATATAAAGCGATTTTTCCATCAGGGCGCATAAACCACATCCACTCGTTAAGCGGCCGCAGGAGGTCTCTGTCGACGACAACACGACCTTTCGGCCACCTGATGCGCAGCCCAGAGACGCACCCAGCGCCGCTGCCCTCGGCGGGGACACGGATTTTAGCTGAGAAAGGTAAACACAGTCCGAAGAGCCAGAGAAGCGGCCCCAAATAATTTTCAGATGTTCGAGACCAGACTGGGCAAATCCCAGGAGGTCGGTTGTTAAACGCAGCGTGGAAGCTGGAAGCGTTCACAGCACAAAGACCCTTTCCAGGACGAGCTACGAGTCCTCGTGGGCTCCCCCATCTCTGAATAGAGCAGGGTGAAACCTGCTGGTATAGCTGGGAAGGGCAAAGACCTTTTCCGAGTTAACCGCCCACAGTAGCTCCATCCAGAGAGCACGGCAGCGAGCCGCGCGTAGGACGTGTTGTTATTTGCATTCCCCACGTGTTCCGCAGCCCTGACCAGATGACGGTCCTACCGCAGAGGGCATCAGCGATACCAGTGCGGAGCAGGAAACACCCGCACGCGAGAGCACGGCAAAGGCAGCGGCCAGGACGGGAAACGCTGTGCCCAGAGCCGGGGTCCCCACAGGCTTCAGCCCCCAAGGCTGCCCCAGCCGCGAACGGGGGGAATAGCCGCGGTTCCCGGTTTCAGCCTTGGAAGGAGGAAGGAACCGGCAGGAAAGCAGCAGGGAGGCAGCTGTCCCCACGGCCGGTCCCTCGCAGGGCACCGACCGGCCACGCGGTACGCAACGGTGCTCGTGGACCAGGGACGCGGCGGCTGGGGGAGGCACGAAGGCATGAGGGGGCCAAGAGAGCCACAGGCACCCTGGCATCAGGGTGCCAAAACCCCCCAGCCCGCACGGCCCCGTCGCCCAGTTTGAGTCTCGGCAGGCAGGACTGGGCGGTGTGCAAGGAAAGGAAAGGCGAGGTCCTTCTGGAGGAAGGGAAGTTTCTGTGCACATGAAAACCCCTGAAACTCTTGACTGCATCCAGGGGATTCGAAGCAAACACAGCACTCCCTGCTCCTGCCAGCCTTGTCACCTCCCACCCTGACGCTGAGGATGGAGGAGAGCATCGCCTCGCTCCTCTCCGGCGCTGCCGAGCGCCGCACCGATCCCGGCTCGCTCCAAAACCAGACCTCTTTTAACTAAACACTAGCTTTTTTTCTCCCTTTTCACATACTCTCAGGTTTCAGCAGCAAAGATCCTTTTGCAAACGCATCTTCGCAGCTCCGCGGACTCACCCGCCACAACCCGCATCCTCCCGACTTGCCAGTAGCTTCATCCACACGATCACATGCGCAAGAACAAAAAAAAACCACAACCAAAAAGGCAGCAAATCCTTGACTCTGCTCTGAAACTCCGGTTTTAAATTACCAACGCAGGAGCGGGTCTGGGTTTTTTAGGGACTGGGCTCCTATCGAGTGGAGGGTGCGATTCAAGAATGACGTGATATAACAGCAAGGCCAGGTCAGTATGTGCCGTGCTTCTCTCAGTGCGCTCGCCTATTTGCCTCTCTTCTCTTAAAGTGCAATTATTGACATGTTCACCTCCTTAACCATCAGTTTTATATGCTTGCCAATGACTCCTGAACATGTGTAAACAATTATTTTTATTTTCTTGCAAAACCAAAATGTTGCATATTCTTTTGGATAAACGGATTCGGGTAGATTTTCATGAGCCCTGCTACATAATTTATTAGTTTCTAAACTCTGTAAAACTAAAAGCTCCAGTAAAGTTCAAATAAGTTTGTGATTTCAAAGTAATTTTGAACGGACTATTCCTGTTCCTGCCCAACGTTATTCAGTTGATTTAAATCTTAATCTGCAGAGAGGGGCTCCTGCATTGTTTTGGTAGATCAAATAAAAGGACAATATCCGGGGTCAGAAGCCCAAGAGCGCAAAGCATGAAATAAAGCGG
>NW_010516296.1:0-319 GCF_000687285.1 Phaethon lepturus
AATCTGCTGCACAATCATAACCAGGAACTCCTCAAAGTCGATGGTTCCACTGCCTGAATGGACAAAGCCAAGCGGGGGTCAGGCTGCCCACCTGGCGCCCACGGCCCACCACCGAGGGCTGCTCGCTCACCATCCTCGTCCACCTCCTCTATGATGGCGTCCAGCTCCTCCTTAGTGGGGTTCTGGCCCAGCATCCTCATCACCGTCCCCAGCTCCTTGGTGCTGATGTCTCCGCCGCCATCGGCATCAAACATGTCGAAGGCGGCCTTGAACTCTGCGGGGAAGGGGCGTCAGGGCCGCGGCAGTGGCATGGAGCCTG
>NW_010516297.1:0-748 GCF_000687285.1 Phaethon lepturus
TCTGCCATTAGGAGAATTAGTTCATACCTATATGCCCGCTGCAGTGACAATGCTTGGGTTGCATATTGTTTCAGTCATATTTCTACTTCATGTGGGACATAGACTGTCACTGGATGTCACTAAGATGAGTGGGCGACTTCTCCAATATAGCTGCTGCTACTGATTTAATACAAACTGGTGCCCCTGCCGCCACTGTATCAAGCTGAGTTGAATAATAGGTAACTGGCCTGTGATGGGGACCCAGTTTCTGCATTACTATTCCACTGGGGAGAGAATCTACAGAAAATTTTGAATATTGCTGTATTTGTATATGATGGGTATGAGGAAAGACAGAAGGCTGAGCAGGTTAAGGAGAAGAAAAAAGTGAAAGAACAAGAGGAAAACCTCTTGGCTGCAGTGTTAGTGAGAAATTTGCAAGTGAGAGACAGAGGCCAAAGGGAGAAGAGACCAGGGATGGGAAACGAGTGGAAACTATGGAAATGAGAGAGAGAGGATTGGGAAGGAATGATGGGAGAGAGTGCTATTATTGTGGGAAGTTAGGACACATACAATGGGAATGCCCTCTCTGGCCACGGAAATGGGTAAGAAAGAGAAGGGAACTATCACAGGGAAGAACTAAATCGGGAGATGCACAATGTCCCTTTTCAGCTAAGGTTATACATAAATGAACAGTGTCTATCATACAGGTGTTATAGGAGTCACTTCCTAGTCCAAATGGAATCCTTTGTATAGCATTAGTAAAAAGCCT
>NW_010516298.1:0-261 GCF_000687285.1 Phaethon lepturus
TTCCCTCGCCCTTCAAGTTCGGGTGGTGGCTGCTTGCCCCTTCGCAGGGCTCCCGCTGCTGGCCCAGAGCCCCCGGCGATGGAGTGCAGAAAATTTATTAGGTAAGAAATGAGGAAATCTGAATCACGAAATACTTGTTTTGAGAGAGAGTGAGTGAAAGACAAGAGCAATTCCATCTTTACACTGGTGTAAGCCAAGAAGTAACAGATTTTGTCCCAGTTTTTATGTATCTTTTGGTGTTTATTTAATATAATATAAATA
>NW_010516299.1:0-20808 GCF_000687285.1 Phaethon lepturus
TTATTTATATATTATGCTAATTTCATAAAATGAAATTAACAGAAGGCCAACACAATGTGAAATACATGTTTACAAAGCATGCTAATTAAACATTGAAAACTAATATTTTTTTTTGATGTAAAAAGTAAACAACAGCAAGGCTGAAAACAGTCTAAGTTCCTTAATAGTGGCACAGCCATGGCACTCAAGACAATCCATTTTCTTTTCTTTTTTAAAAGTGCATTCTTGTTTGTACAGTTCCCTCCTTTTAGTGTAACACATTTCTAGCAAGAAGGAGGCAGAGTTTTAAGCAGGCGTCACATTTATAACATATAGATCTTCACTTTTTTATTGTTAATAACTTTATTACAGGGAGCAAGCAAGCCATTCCTCTGAATGAATGATGCCTTCCCTGATACAGCTCATACGGTGCTGTATTTTGGAATTGTGATTAAACCAGTGTTGTTAACACACCAGTGTTATGGTTTGCACAGCATCATGCTTTCCTTTTTGCCACCTTGCTTGCCTTCGCAAGTAGGCCAGAGGTGTGCCAGAAGTTGGGAGGGGACATGGTTGGGACAGTGGACCCAAACTGACCAAAGGGACATTCACTATAATATGATCTGCACAGTAATAAAAGCGCAGGGAAAGGAGAAGGAAGGGGTTTGTGGTTATGGCTTTCATCTTCCCAAGTAACCATTATGTGTGCTGAGGTCCTGCTTTCCAGGAGGTGGCTGGACATCTACCTGCCAGTGACAAACAGTGAATAAATTCCTTATTTTGCTCTGCTTGTGCATACAGCTTTGCTGCTTCATCTCAACCTGGGAGTTCTCAGCTTTTGTTCTTCTAATTCTCTCCCTCATCCCACTGCGGGGTGAGTAAACTAGTGGCTGGGTGGGTGCTTAGCTGCTAACCAGGGTCAACCCCTCACTCCTGGACATGCTCAAATACACTGTTTACACAATTACACTCCCTATGTTTCTTTTTACATTTGGGAATTTTGAACAAAGATGACAGATTGTGACATTTCTATTCCTTTCTAGCTAACACACGCATTGCAGTTTAAAAGGTATGCATGAAGATATAATTTAGGATCTGAAAAAATTAGATAAATATCTCAAGAAACCATGAAACATTCATATCTCCTACTCTCAGCTACTTAACAAATAGTCAACACTATAAAGTCATTGTACGTACCAACTGATTAAGATAGCTGATAAAAATTGTCTAGTGCAGATAATATGAATAACTACAAAGTGTATAGTGCTTTATACACTATGAAATCTTTAGACAGAATTATTAATGAAGAACTGAGGGCAAATAAATGTAAGTACATGAAAAGTTACAAAACTGGACGTAATACTGTGAAGCTGCAATCTAAAGCTTCCCTTTTGTGTTTGATGAATACTGTAGAAAATACTAAAATATAAATAATTACTAACATGTAAAAAATATTATGATGTCTATACTTATCAGCCATAACTAACTTTTTCTTTATATTCTTTTCACATAAGTTACTCTTGAAAGCCAAATTCTTCTCTACTACAAATTGTAGTACAACAACATAAATTTGGTTCATACTGTTCTACAACATTATGAATTAAATGCAGGTGTACTTCAAACAATTTTACATTTCCAAATAAATCAATACAGCCAGGGGCATGACTTGGCAAAAAGAAAGTTAATTTTGCCAATTTTCTCTGCAACAAAAGAGACTGAAGTTCTAGGAAACAAAAATTCTCAGTTAAGTATCCACACCAAAAAAAAAAAAATGCAAGTGAATGAAAATGTTGTAGACTTCGGACAGTTTAGAAACAAGGACACTGAGAATTTTAAGAGTATTTCAGTCCTAGGTGTATAAACTGTTTGCCTTCCCTTGTTAGAGCAGGAGTTATGAATTAGCTACATGGATACATAATCAGGCACACAGCCAGCGACCTGTACCAAGTAAGTACAAAATATGCTATCGGTTTGTGTCAGCTGTCCTGGCTGTGCCCCCTCCCAGCTTCCCGTGCAGCCCGCTGCCTAGTTGCTGGCAAGCCAGCATGAGAAGCTGAACAGTCCTTGACTGCTTAGCAACTGAAAACATCAGCACGTTATCAACATTATTTTCATCCCAAATCCAAACATAGCCTCATACTAGTTTCTATGAAGAAAATTAACTCTATCCCAACCGCAGCTAGGACACTTATAAGCAAACAAACAAACAAACAGAAGTGGGATGGAGGGGGAAGTCACCAGATGCACACACAGTTCATATATAACAACTCTACTGCTCTCTGAGCAGCTAAGTTGAAAAGTTCCCCCTTAATTACAATAGCTTTTCTTTTCCTGTCAACACAAACCAGGACAAAAGCAATATAGTATTAGTATTCATCCTGGTTACAAGACAAATTGTTCAATACATCAGATGACACTGTGATAACCTGTTCACTAACTCGGGTTTAATCACTTGGCTATGGTAAGTCGATGAATTTTGTCCCTTTTCTCATTTAGTTTTCCTCATCTTTATTATATGTCCCATCACAAGTACAAACAATGTGGACATGACTATTATTAACACTACTACCTTCAGTGCTCCTCAGAAAATTATGTAAGCAAATAATTAGGAAAAAAAACCTTAATCATCCTTTTAGCTATTCCCTGCCCTGATTTTAACTGGTGTGAAAAAAATAGAAACTGAAATCTAAGATTTGCACATGAATGGTGAATAAATAGTTCAGAAGATTTAACCTCTATAGCTTTAAAAAACAATTTAAATAATCCTGTTATTGTCAAAATGTACTATTATTATTCAGATGCTCTTTAGCAAGTATTAAGTTGACTTTGTATTCAAGAAATTTATCACTGTGTAACATAGGAATCTAGTAACGTTTTCACTGAGACTGGAGTCTTCACCAAGAAAGGTACCAGCACAAAAGTTCTCCCCTGTAAGGAGAAGAGGCAGCGAATGCAGGGGAAAAAGCTTGTGATGAGCTGAAGCAGAG
Source organism: Phaethon lepturus (assembly GCF_000687285.1). Taxonomy (NCBI): domain Eukaryota; kingdom Metazoa; phylum Chordata; class Aves; order Phaethontiformes; family Phaethontidae; genus Phaethon; species Phaethon lepturus. The sequence continues at coordinate 2,967 of NW_010516299.1, forward strand.
TAGCAAGTTACATGAGTCTACTTGTGCTATGCTATTCTATCTATGCTATGCTATCTCTCAGTCCATCATTGAATAAATTCAGATGAAGTGCGATTTACTTCTCTCCTTGCCAGTCTGAAGAGGACAAATAACCCATGTAATCTAATTCAAACTTCATGTTTTAATCCACAAAATGGAGAAAGGTTTAAAAACTTCTGTAAATTTCTTAAGTACTATTAACATCTTATTACCTTAAAAAAAAAAATAGCCCACACTAAGAACAGAATGTTTTGTTTGATAGAAGAGACTATCACAAATTTTCATGTAAAACATAATAATGTACTCCAATTGATCTGTTGTACTATGAGAAAGTAGGTCTGCTTCAGCAGTACAAATGTATGGCTCCAGTCTGGGGGCAAAAATATAATTTCTTATATAGCTACAGTGCTAGGAGTTCCAGGGAGTCACTGCTAGTAAGATCAAGTATATTATTCAATTCATAGTCAGGGGCTGACAAGAGAAGAACAGATCTTCTGCTATCCCAGTGAAAGGCAAGACTTCCCATCTACATGCTACACTACCATGAAAATCACATTTTGTCTATGTCAGAACACATAACGTTTTAATGGGAGATCACATGTATGAAATATGGAACTCGCACCACATAAATGAAGTGTTACTGCACACATAACCTGAATGCTATAGAAGTAGGAAATAGAGAAACGCCTCAAAAATATGTGTACTGTTTCAAATTCATCTGGAAACTGCATTTATATTTGCCATCTCAAAGGTAGTATCACAACAGCAAGTGAACCCACTTACTTTCCGGTGGAAGCTGAAGCAGTTTGAAGCAATACACTAAGATACACAGCAGTCCTCCTGAATATATCCAATGTAATTTTCTCTCTTATGGCTATCTGGAGAGAAATGGACCTGTTGGCTAGGATAACACTGACTGAATATTTTTTCCTTCTAGCCAGCTCTGATAAACAAAACCTACACTTAACTGAGGTAAGAATGAGCTTCCACAATCAGTATATCAGGTCACTTTGAAGTATCCACTCAAAGCAAACCAAAGTTACAGAATAGTAACTTTGAGTAAAATTTTCTACCACTTCTGGCAGACTACAAAATTAGAATCATAGATGAATACAGACTGAAAAGCTCTTAGGAGATCATTGAGTTTAAGCCATGTATGATTAGCTGAGGTTCTCTGCTCGAGTTTTGAGTGTCTTCAAAGACGGAGATTACACAAGCTCTCTGGATAATCAGTACCAATATCTGACCACCCTCAATGTAAAATATTTTTCCTAGTACTTAACTGGATTTACCTCATTGCAACTTGTCTCTGATGCCTCTTGTCTTATCACTGTGCACCTACCAGAAGAGTCTGTTTCATCTTTTCTGTAACTACCCATCAGACAGTTTAGTACAGCAATACGATCTTCCCTTGGACTTCTCTTCTTCAGGCTAACAAATCCAGCTCTCTCAACCACTCCTTATATATAATGTTCTAACATCTCAATAGCCCTTCTCTGGACTCACCTCAGTATATCAATGTATTTCTTGTACTGAGGAGTCCAAAACCAAACACAGTATTTCAGATGCAGTCTCACAAGTGCCAAACAGAGGTGACTAACCACTTCCCTCAACCTGCTTTCTATGTTCTTGCTATTATAGCTTAATATGGAGTTGGCCTTCTTTATTGAGATGATACACTGCTATCAAGTGTTCAGCTTGTCTACAGCGACACCCCGATCATTTTCCACAAAGTTTCAGGTGGAAATAGACTGCACTATTGTAGTTTGATTCCTGTGAATAATAAACTCATCTTCATTGCATATGTTTTTAAGAGCAGCTGGGCTACAACAATATCTCATACCTAAGCACGTTACACTGTCCTACATCTTCACAGCAAACCAGGCTAGCTCTGTTTATTGCTCTACTCTAGCATAAAATGGAAGCACAAAAGGCCAACTGAACCTTTTAATTAGCCAAGGAAGAGCCTGGATTTTCAACCAAGGCCAAGACAGTGCTGCCAGAAAGCAAGGTTACTGTCTATCACCTCATAAATCCTGGATTCTGTTCATGCTGGTAGGAAGCTACGGGAAGACTGCTATGGGTCAACTTTCAAATGCTGTAAGGTTACACCAACCTGAGAAACCTTGTACCATCACCTTACATTCAGAAGAGAAAATAAGCATTTGGTTGGTGCTTTTTTTCCGCAAACATACTATCATTTACTTCCTCTTTTCATTCTTCTGGTCCTTTGATATGTGATGTACAGAAAGTAATATTTCTTACTCTTTATTGGGCTCAGAAAAGTAATTGTCTTCCATGCTAGTAAGCATCTGACCACTAAATTAAGTCACATTACTCTGTAGAGAAAAGGGTTGGAAGTAGTACTTCATTATGAGCAGACACCAAATCTCTGTTTCATTTGCTTTGCACTGCTTACCTCAATATAAATATCATTGTACCTGTAGGCAAAAGCTGGAATGATAAATAATATAATATACTGTAAATTTTGTTTTAGAAAATAAATATAAGCCACAAAGTATTTGGTACTCCCATACATCTGTAAACAATGGGAATGAAACACTACCATTTTAGTAGGTTATGTTTCCTATTCTTTACAAAGACAGAAATCTGTCAAATGTTCCAAGAGAGTTTCCCGAGATCATGATCTCTATTTGTTGCGGCCATTAGTCCTAAAACTGATTTTTAGTGCTAAACCACAACTTTTGTGACCATAACTGATCTTCCATGAAGACATAGTAAAATGATCCCAAGACAGCATTGGGGAATAATTGCCAGAATAAGCTATGGAACACATCGACTATTGAAAGACTACAGAATGGCCACACAGTGCCAACTCCTTACCTCCTCTTCTATTAATGCATTTAAAAAGAAAAAACACATCACACTCTCAATTTCCATTTTATACATAAGTTTGTAAATTAATATAAGTTCTGCATTAACTATGATATGTTACAGAATCACAAATAGGATGGCAGACATTCCAAGCATCAAATACTCTGAAATGTATTATACTGGTGATATATACATTAGGATTTGAAAAGACAGAGTGCCAGGAGAGAATTCAACAGTATGCACATATAGAATCGGAATCCTGAGTTGGAAGGGACCCACAGGGATCATTGAGTACAACTCCTGATTCCACACAGGGCAACTTAAAAGTTAAACCATATACCTAAGAGCATTGTCCAAACACTTCTTTAACACCAACAGGTTCGGGGCCATGACCACTGCCCTGCTGAGCTTGTTCCAGTGCTTGACCTCCCTCTCAGTGAAGAGCTTTTTCGTAATAGTCTATCTGAACTTCCTGTGACTCAGTTTTATGCCATTCCCTTGCATACTACTTTTACAGACACACTACATCCATTTTATGTGTTATAAAGCACCTACTTAATGCCAGTTGTTTCTTCTTCAATATCTGCTTTAGCTAACAGGGTTCTACAGATAATCACACTTCAAGGAAGTTAAATACTAATAATCTCTATGGCTTGCTTGTTACTTTCACCTTCTATTACCTTGCTTATCCATTTTCAGAACACTGTAAATATATATTTCTATTCCAATAGCAAGAAAAGTTAATGAGATTACAGCAGTGGTTAAGGCACACATTTCTATGGTGTTGATTTAATAAAAACAATCCATTTTAAGAACTGCAGCACTGAAAAGATAATGCAAAACGTTTATTTGTGCAGACACTGCAGTACTGCCAGCCTGGCTCAGAGTTGCCCTTACGGAGGGAGGTATAGACTTAGGAACCCTACTCACAGCCTCATTAGAACAGCAGCAGAACAAGACCGAGCGAAAGAAAGGAATAATGGGGCAGCATCTGAGATGTGATACTCCAGACTGCTGAGTTAAGAGTGCCTTCCAAGTCCTAACCCACACAGAACTCTGTGGGTCAGCAGGTGGCACAGGAAATAACAAAAGTAGAGGTCACAATTGATAGCTCTTGGGACATGGCACGTTAAGAAGTTACACAGTTACATAAATTTCCCCAGTAATCATACCTACCTGTGAGACTGAGGAAGTGCAACAGGAAATAGTGCCTTCTGTCAGTTCTTAGTCTGTACGTATCTGTAGGTACATCAGTCCCTTTGAAATCTATTCCCACTTCGTAAGGAGGAAGCTGAAGACAAGAGTTTAAGCTGCCACTTTAAACTTAAGATTTTTCTTCTTGAAATAGGTATGATACAGACCTAGGATAGGAAAGAACAAGTCAATTTTAGTTAAATCTGAAATCCAAATACTAAGCTTGACACAATATAAGAAATGCTGTCACAAAAGCTCACTTGATGATCACAGAAAATGGGTAAAATCAACTTTTGCAGGACTCGGGGTGGGGGAACACAACAACGCAGGACATCTCCCACAAGATCAGAATGAAAAAATAAGAAGCATTGGGTGTTTAGTTTGGTTGTTGAGATTTTTTGCTGGTTGAAAGCAGAAAAATCTGTGAAATAGTAAATGTTTGCTCCATAGAGTTAGAGCACTTAAAAGCAATCAAACCAAAGTTGCTGTCAGTATGAGCATTTTTTAATCTTTTCTGTAACATTCCTATAACCAAAACACAAGTCATATCAGCCAGAAAGGGTTAACAGTTTGATTCTCAGTCTTGCTTAAACAGCTAGAGTACAACAAATCCTCCACAAAACAGGTGCTTCCATCATTTAATTATTCCTAGTCTGAAAATGCATTCTAGTTTGAACATGAACATTGAGTTAAATGTAGGAAAAAAGTATTACATAATGCACAAGCATGCTGCCTCGCATTCAGTTAGGTAACTGTTTTCAGGAACAGCACAAGAATAACAAAATCTTTTTGTTGACGTTTCCACAGCTACCCATTGGAACCTCCCTTTAAACTGATGCATTCTTACAGAGTGCAGCAGATAACTGAAGAAAAAGTACCGAAAATAAGATTAAGATACCATACCATTATTCCTTGATATCAAGTTGTATTTGAATGCGACTGATTCACTGGCAGAACAGTTACACAGAGATCTATTTAATGAGCACCTCTATCCTACATACAGTAGCATTACATACAGTTACATTCTGCAACAGCAGAATACCATTTTTATCTCTGCTGCTACATGAGTGGGGCATACATCATACAAGACAGAGTTTTAAAAAGTAATATGGTATAAGATTAAGGTTTAAATTAACCCTTGAAATTTTAGGGACAAATACATGCCGCTGTTGTGCAGTTTATCTGGCTCAATATCTTCTCTTGTATTTTGTGCCGAGCCTCCTGTTCTGTACAAAGAACCTACTTGGCTCTTGCTGTGAGATATACTTAAAGACAGTTTCAAGATGAGCAGGTGTATTATTTTATTAATTCTTTTATGATTATTAAGTCCTCTATCATTGGTTTACATTTTAGATTGGGAAAGGAGTATCATGGGGCCAATATGAGCTGACACGGATGGGTCAGAAGCAAGAGGACCCCTGGGGAAAGACAGCATCTCTGCACTGCCCTCTCCTCTGCCGCCAGCTTTCCTGGAGAACTTCTCTCCTTGCTCAAAGCAGGAATACACCTGGATGTCTCCATAATACCCAAGAGACTATGCTATTAACTGGGGCACCTCAGTCCTCCTTTAGCTACTGGTTAATGAGAATTAGCTGACAGTTGATGAAATTATATACTGTTCAAGTCCTCTTGTAAGAACCTTACTTTTGATCCTTCTTGGTTTATAGTTCCACTAGTCTATAGTAAATTCATTCCATAGTAAACCATTAGTTAGTCTTTGTGTTTAGAAAAGATGCAAAAGTCCTCAAGACTAGAAATTGGTGATAAGAGATAGAGGGTCTCCACAGGCTTTAAATCACAATTTCCAAAAGTACCACCCAAACAGCTATGTATGGAGACTCTTTAAGGTCAAATTTTGTTATGCAGTCCCCATTCAAATGATCCTCAATGAACAAAATTTTGTGAATATCTCCTGTAAGTTAACTCTCTAACATAATGAAGCTGTTATAATATTTTATATCCCTCCATGGGATTTTAGCACACTGCATGACTATTGCTAAGTACCTGCAGTACAGAAAAGTAAAACTGCTCATAGTGCTTCCAAAGATGCTAACTGAAATATTATAAATAGTTCATTAAATAGCTTTTATATCAAGATTAAAACTATTCAGCAAAGGAATGTCTTTTGTCCATTACTCACTGACTCATATATATTAATTGTTCTCCTTCCTGAAATAATATCAGGTAAAAGTTGCACTTCTTGGACAAAACCTTCTAAGAGTGAGGTAAAGATAAATCACTTATAAGCAGCATTTATAAAACCAGTCTCAGTGAGGCTTCCTTGTTTATTGAAAGGCTGTTAGAAAATTTATTACTAACTTCAACTTTATAGACTGTACTTACCCAAAATAAATCTAAGTCATTTCTGAACGACCACAATTCATCAAGTTAACTTATTACATGGGAAGAATTTCTTAATTGCCTCCACAGTAATTTATTTAAAATGAAAGTGAAAAGAAATCACAAATTAATCATCCTTTTCAGTTATTTCTTTCCCAACTTGATGGGACTGCTTACCTTCACGATTTTGTTCCTACTAGTACAACATAAGACTGCTCAGTGAAGTCCACTGAGCATCCAATTTAGTACCATGTCTTGGTTAGCGATACAGCTGCTGCCCTGACACTTTCAGTCTTCAGAATGGTTACAAGAATCAAATTGAACTGGCAAGAACTAAGTTGTGAAGTCAAAATTTGAGTCATGTCTGATGACTAATCAGTATGCAAGTGCTAAGCTGGTATTCAAACCACTTTATCTTTCTTCTTTACAATTACTGACAACTACTTCAACAATCTGTGGTTTGATGCTTCGATGAACCAAATGCATTTGTAGGGATATTTCACTTGACAAGCAATGGAGACATTTTTAGATTTTTATCATCTTGTTAGACTCTCTTCCTAGTCCCCAGAGGTGGTAATTCAAAACTGCAGGATTAATCCAGAAAAAAAAACAGTCAGGGGCTAAAAGCTACTTGAGTTTTTTTAATTAATTTAAGGAATTCTAACCAGGCAAGCGAGAGGGGTGTGCAATTCATCAATGACTTATCAAGTTTTCATGGTGCCGTAGTTCTTGCTATTCTAATTAGGCACTATATCCTTCCACTTTAGGAAAGAGCTACGCTTGGATTTACAGCAAACAGGCCATATGCTGGTCTTCATATTTTGATTTGCAACAGCAGTTGTGTGTGTGGGGGGGGGAAATCTTCCCTTTCAAAGATGATTAGAAAAAAAAAGGTGACCAAAACACTACACACTACAGACTGATGGGATATTCTTCTAATTAGCAACACTGCATATTTGCCTTCCCAGTGAGATGGCATTAAGCTTAAGTCTTAACTTTGTGGTCTATAAAAGGGTCAACACTGATAAAAAGGAAAATGAGAAAGTATCAGCTGTTTGTCCCAACATCCAAATAAAACCACAAATGTCTCCATTTTTGCCAGCACCTCACTTGATACCTCTTGAGCACGGGATGGCTGCACCAGCTGCTCACCAGGACACAGGTGGCTGCCAAGTCTGGAGTGAGCCCTGGCTGCTGCAAGATATAGCCAGGATTCTTGTAGGTACCATAGCCTGTCTGGGCAGGCAGAAATCTCTCTCCCTCTAATGCATTTGGTTCCATCAAGAAAGTATTTTTAAATGCATATAAAGGGATAAATTCACTCCACCCTAATGGGTTTGCTTCCTTTCCTGCAATGCACTGGAGAAACAGCCAGGTCAGGCACACCTGGAAATCATGGCTTTGTGGCCATTTCCTTGGCCGTGCTTCCCTGCATGCCTCCCTGCCCAGCTGGCTACCTCTGTTGCTCCCCACCTGTTGCATGACCCAGACTATGCAGAATCACAATCAGAACAGAACAGAAGAATAAGAATTATTAAATACCCTTTAATAAAGTTTAAACAAAGGAGCAAAATTAATCCAAGTCTTTACAGATCAAAACCAAGGATCTCTGAATAAAGTCAGAGCTATGAGACCACCTTTAAAGAAAAGTGCCTTTGCTTTGCTGATAAGCACACTATTTCTGCTTCACAGCCTGCCTACCACATCGCAAAGAGGAGCGCACAGGTTATAGCTAGGGCACTGTGGTTGCAGGCTCCAACCTAACATGCCCCTCTTCATAAAGGAAGAGAAAGCCCTCTGGTAATTCAAGCTCAGCACTGAATCCTACCCAGCACTATTTAAGGCAGACTGCCTGTATAATTAGCAAGAGCAGAGTGTAATCTGGCAGACCTGCTGGGGAAAATGAGTTCCTCAAAGCTCTTGAAGCTGGACTTAGGTAAGCACCTCTTGCCATGGAAGTTAGTTTCCCATATTTAATTCCACACACTTCACCATAACATTGGCTCCAAATTACAATAAATTGTTAAGGCAAATAAGATCTCAGCTATTTAATTGCTAGAGCCAGCCAGTCTGAGCTTTAATTATGGACCACATTTCAGGTAATGCATATCCTTCCCAATACTGGACCACAAAGATACATAATAACAAACCCATAAGCACTCCTTAGTACTCATTTCCTTCTGCCATCTACAAAAAACCTAATCTGCTAGCACTTTGTACTCTCTCTGCATTCATTTTGGTTGGGAAAAAATGGTGGTGGTAACTGAAAAAATCCTCTCCTTATCATGAAAATGAAGTAGATGGGTTTAAGAAACATACTCCAAACACATCTGCAATTCTCCTCAGCTCAAAATATACACCACTTAGTTTCACTAAGTTTTCAGTCATCTCAAAATACTTAAACATGAATAACTCAATGAGACAAACTGTCTGTGTTCTGAGCACAGAAAATATTTAAATTGTTGTTGTATGTTCATAGTCAACCCAATAAAGAAGCATGTCTGGTGTTGGCTCTAGCCTGGTAGCAAGGTTACTACAACTTCTTTAACCACCCCAAAAAGACATTCTGTTCAAGTTAAAGGAAAGGAGAAGCATCTCAACCTCAAAATCAAAATGCCATGTACCTGTACACAGTAACCTGTCAATAAAGTGCAGTGCTCTACTCCAGAGCAAATGGCAGCACACCACAAACAACTAGCAGAACTAGTTGCTTCTCTTGGCCAGATAAGTCAGAGCATGCACCCATCTCAGTCACACATTCACTCTGTCTGTCCGTGAATATCACGCCTCTATTCCCCAGAAATGACCACACAATGACAAAAAACCCTCCATAGTTCAGATGCTACATTTCATCAGCAGGATTACAACCCAGTGACACACTGGTAACTTAACACAGGCATCTAAATGAGGCTGACAGGCCTAAAGTATAAAAAGCTATAATATAGCTTTCACACAGTTTTAACCTGAACATCTTCTACCTACATATTTATTTCAGACAGTATGTTCCCTTAAGAATTACCTCAATCTATTTAACAAAAGTTGTTTAAAAAAAAATTACTGTAATGTTGTTCATTTTAATTGAGACTTAAACATAGACGTGAAATTAGCTGTTAAATCCTTTAGATCTAATATTAAGTAAGGATTACTTTCCCTCAAATTCTATCACATTGTGTTTTTATACTCTTCGAATACTTGTCTATGGCAACAAATGCACTATGCTGTGTATGTGGCTAGCCTGGTAATTAAGATACATTTAAAAAAACATATAAGAAAAACTAAAATGTCAAATGCTTTTTGCAAAAGCAGAATATACTTCATTCTTTAAATGACCTTTTCAATGATCTCTAGTATGAAGGGCTTCAAATTGCATGACTCACAACCTCCCACAGAAAAGCTGAGATACACGAAAGTTTTACACTTTAGGAGGTAACATGTAACACTTGCCATGAGGGGGATTTTTCAGAAGAAATTGCCTTTCCAGTTCTCTTTTGTGCTCAGTTACGTATGAGAAACTATGAGGTATAGAACAGGGAATGCTAACCACATCATTAAGAAACTGCTTTATAAAAATATGACCTATAAAGTTTCTACTTCCTGGGAAAATTAGGAGAGCCATGCAATATCCTCATGAACCAAAACAAGCCAGACCTTAGGACCCAAAGACTTGGCAGTATCCTTTTAAAACTAGGATTAAGTTTTGCTAACAGGGAAGGGGTGAAGTAAGATGCCATTATGTTTTAAATTACCCCAATACGATAAATATTTGAGTAATTAATGGAACTTTGTTTCTTTGTGCAACATTTCCTGACATCATTAAATTTTTCAAAACAATGTAATTTAATCGCCTGGGAAACTCTACTTGCGCTGCCATGTATGGTCTTACACAGAAGGCTGACACTACTGGTTTATAAGAAGAAAACTAGAAGCTGTAATAGGATTTCTCCCTTCCCCCTGACAAGCTGTAGACACAAGTTCAAGGTCCATAAGTAAGATAAATATACAAGGCTCAGCTGTGCTCACCATGGCATTAATTTTGCATCAGTATACTTCCACACTCGCTTAAACAGAACTCCTCCTGGTTTACACCATCTAAAACCACCACTAGGACCACTGAATCATAGTGGAACTATACTTTTGGTTACAGTCTTAAAAAAAGCATCAGCTTAATAGAACAGTCAACATTTATTTGAATTATGTTAAAATAACATTCTAAGCCTAAAAATCACATAAAGTATAAACAACTATAAGCCCAGCATTGATTTGCTTGACTGAGATTTAATTTACAAATGCATCATTTATTTTGCTATGACCACCTAACTTCCAAATATGCTCAAATTCCGAATTATAAAATGATTACATTAATTTCAGTGAAAGGAATCCTGTATGAACCCTAAAGCATTTTCCCTTTCTGCATAATGAAAACATTTCTGCCATTTCCCTGGCTCCAGATTTTTAATCAGCATAATAACCATATATGATGCATTCCTACTCTACTTGCTTCATCCTAAACAGCAAAATCAGTTTTTACAACTGAACAGCAAATAGCCCAGAATACGGAAGGGATTCCAGTGGAAAAACAATCATTGAATCACATGAATAAAAACCAGGGGTCCTTATCCATCATCCAGTTAACTTCCTTGCCCTTCAGCAAGTGAACTTTTTCCAACATATCATTTATAAACATCTAGCAAGTATCTTCTTCATTAGTGGCTCCATGCTTTAAGTGCATTCTATTTTAACTTAAAGTCTTCAATATTGATTAGTATTTACTGTCCTATCTGAACATGTTCATATATACAAATGCACATATGCATCCTAACCAAAGCCTGTAGAAGGTTTCATAATCAAGGAAAAAAGCCAACAAACAGATAACAGAATACACAGTAAAGGTTAAAATGGACAGAAGTAAAATGGTTCAAAAATGTAATAGCTCAAGTACTGCTCTCCTAGTTAGACACTGCATACACAGGCAAACTGGAATGTGACAAAGACAGAAACTCCCTAGGTGTGTTTGCACCACCACTCAGGATTAGAGGACTAAAATACTGTGACAAGGACATAGCACTGATACACTGGCTGTTAATGTGTTCATGCTGACTGAAGAAGATGACAACCATGCCAGGTTATGTGCTCCCCATGGTAACAAAAGAGGAAACCAAGGGCACAGTCCTATTCTTCACTTCTTCCCTAAATCTATTTTCCTGCATACTAATCCTCCCATCCACAACAGGCAGATGGGTCCTACCCTCCTAGCTTTGAAGAGCTTCAAGACTTCAGAAAAGCTCAGCACCTTCAGCAGCACATATGGAAACGGTGACAACGCCAGGGTGAATTTCGCACAAGCAGCAATAGGGAAGACAGGACAGTCACTCCTCTTGCATGAAAGCCTGCTCTTAGAACAAAGCCTAAAGCAACCCAAAAAAAGTGTCAACCCTCCACCAAAATTTTACACAGTAAAAATAGTAAATTTTACACAGTAAAAACAGTCTTCTTGCAAGGATTTCACTTTATGCCAGACCTTAACAGCATGTGGCACATAAACAACAAAATCTGAGCAAGACTGAAGTCAGCCACTGATGCAAAACAGACCCCTATTTCTGTGCACAAGTTAGTCATGCTTGAGATGCAAATTTGACATTGGTTTTACATTGCTGATCTTCCCACAAAGAGCACCGGAAATATATGGATATAAAGCACAATATGGACAAGGTACAATTTCAATAATATTATAATCATAGCAGTAATAGACTGATTCACAGCAAAATCAGTCCTTTCAAGTTCCACAGTAAAACAAAAGTGGAAGGCATCGTATATGAAACAGAAAGAATATAAGGTTGAGATGATTCAACAGCATTTTTCAGTTCTAATCACCAGTGGAGAAAGTCAGTAAATTACTCCAAAAATGAGTGCGAAAATCTATGTAGGATATAAATATCTGATGCCTCAATGGTACTTTTTTCTTTAATTTTGTTTCCCCTTCTATTAGGATTTGTCAAGTCCTCCCACCCTCTTGCTAGATTCCTCTACCAACAAAGTTACTGATGAATTCATGACGGATGTATAAACAAATTAACTGGAGGATTTACAGAGATTTAGAAAGGAGATTCTGCAAAACAGCTTACTTATGAGCACTCTGTCCACCTTCCATAATCATTTTGATGGAAGAACTAAGAACAGTTAAAGTGAATAACTGCTTAGCAATGCTTGTGCCCTCAAAACAGGCTACACCCAATATTGCCTGAACTTCTCCCTGAAAAGCTGACCACTTACCCCACTTTCTGTGAATAAATATTAAAAAGAAAAAAAAGCCATCAGGAAAGTAAGATTTGAATGACCTGGATCTGAGAAGTTTTCTCAGCTGAAAATACTTAATGTCAAGCTATTACATACACTGGCAAGTGGGACTGGCAATGAGGACAGAGGAAAGCAGAAACAGCATAGTCACCATCTTAAAAGCCAATTCTCAGCTCCCTAAAACTGTCAAGACTTCTTACTTCAGTCTCACTTGGAATAGGTATTGCTCCTTTTGTGACAGTGTAACACCTAACCACATCTTTCTCCATTTTCAAATTTTGGTTCACCATTTGATTTGAATTACTAGCTGTGCTGCCAGCCGCCTTCATTCATAATTCACCCCCTACTGACACAACTGAAGAAAAAAATTTTAAAAAGGCCTGGAGACTTACTGGTGTTTAAGGATATTCAGCTGAGATACAGAAGTTCATGAAGCAGGTCCTACAGTTACTTCACTATTTGCAAAGGAAGATAGCTCTACCAGGAGAGACTTCATGGTCACCATAGATATTTATCATGGCCTAGCTAAGGCAACTCCTTGCACAGCTTGGTTATTCCTGCAAACCCAACTATTACCATGTGTAATTTTCTCTGCTTCTCACAAGCTTCAAAGTCTACCTTGGGGCTCAAAAAAGATGATTTCTGAATGTTAGCTGCAGCAATGCTGCTTGTTTACCCTCACATTGGCTTAAATGGGACCAGATTTCATCCCAAGATTACAATTCTCGCTTGCTGTGCTTACATTTCATAATTGTTACCAGTGCAACTACTAGCAAACACCACCACTGCAAGGTCTTAAAATAAACAAATCCTTTGACTTATCCTGAAATAATTGTTCCCAACAAGTCTTTTTAAGAGAAGGCACTCAGCTCCATCTGCTGCCAAATTTAGATTATTTCTCTCTGAGGCTGAGGACTGCACAATACACCGGGATTTATTTTACATTTGTTAAACATCTTGTACACATGCAGAAGGCAAAAGTCCAAACTGCTGCTGTGTAGATACATATCAAAGTGAAAGGCATACCTCCTCCCCACAGGTCCATTAACACATCTCATTATTGCCCTTAGCAGCAGCAGCACCCATCCTTGGAAGACCTGTCTTCAACTCAGAAGTAATTTATTGTATTTTGCCTTGTTTGCTATGATAATTATAAACATAGAGGCCAAAGGGCACTGAAGCTAGGCTGTCTAACACGACTCAATTAGCTATTTCAAACAGCTATGCAAAAATCACTGGGAAAAAAACAACACAGCCTACTAAATATTAACATGCACTCTGCCTCTGACCCTGTAATACCATGAAAATCCACCCACTAATTACACTGTTATGTTGCAAGTCATTTTAGAAATGGATTAGAAATATCTGTCTTTAAAGAAAACATCTTAGAATGAGTTTAGAGGTTCCTAAATATGTATTCCTTATTGCTTCCTCCTTTAGTATGCATTGTTTGGGCTCATGAAATACTTCTGAATAGCCAGAACAGTGAAGAGATACATAAAAAGCCATTAAAATATATTTAAAATAAGCATTTACAATTATAAAATTCTAAATCAGACTTCTGGGGAAAAAAAAAAAAAATCTTGCAACACAAAGCATGCACTTGCATAAAAAGATTCTAATCACCCGTCTGGGGTGACCTGTGTAACTAATACATGGCTTACCTGTGTCGATGAAGCAATAAGGATTGGTATCAATACAACCTTTAAGGCAAACAAATAAACAAATAAACAAAATCCCACAAAATTTGTACCCTATTCCTTTTTACAGGCCTGATTTTGATATTGTTTTTACAAGTGTATTTTCTTTTATATTAATGAAGCAAAGCTAGATTTACACTGGAGTAATTCAAAACAGAGCAGAGACTGCATGCCTATAGACAGAGCTCTCTTTATGTACTTTGGTAGTGTTTTGTTCATCTAAGCACAAGTACAAAATGCTTTAATAGCATGGTAGTTTAGTGGAAAAATAAAGCATTCTGAAACACTTTGGCTGTCAGTCACCTAGCTTTTGCTGTTTGTTACACTTCTGTTCTCCCTGAGACAGTCATCAGAGACACTGACTTTTCTAACACTCTCTCCTCTTGAACCAGATCAATTGATACATCTACTTAGCACACAAAGATGGCAAATCCAGGAAAAACACACTTTTTCCTCTTGATATGCTGTACAGAATTTTTAACGCAAATCAATCTGGTATATAGATGTTTTCCCAAAATAGGAAGGAATTTGTTTGTTTGTTTGGGAGGGTTTGTTTATTTATTTTAATTAAAATTAAAACGGCATTGCTTGCAACCACCTTTCCAAAAGTCCTCTGCTGCCCTCATGTGTTTCACAGGAAAAGTAACTTTTGACGTCTACATACAAAATAAATAACTTCTCCAAGCAAGACAACAGCTTCTCCTATTATGAACAGGACATAGTCTATGGAAATAACTAAAAAATAACAGAAAGTTTATCTCTTTCTACTAGTAAAGCTAAGTTGACTGGTTTAGAATTTAATGATTGTATATTAAAAGTAAGAAAATGTATTCAGCTTCAGATAATCATCATTTCGAAGCAATAGATTTCAAAGCTAGAAGGCAAATTTATTGAAAGTTGATGATGTTAGCCCAGTGGAAAATCTGAAATGCTTTATTTCAAAACTTACTTTCCATTAAAGCTAATTTCTTCATCTTTCTGCTGCTTACACTGACTGGCAAAGTAACTTCTTTCCTGTTCCATTATACTAGACTGTGCAGAACAAAATCATGCCACCGTTGCATTAAGGCTTCCATTACTCTTGTGATCAGGACACCCAAAGCTACAGTTCCCATATCAAGCTTTTCTTTGACACTCCCTGCCAGCCACTGCCCTGCGTTCCTCCCCAGGGCCTTGCCCTGACACAGACACTGTTAGCAGATACCCAGAGTCACAGTTTGATGGATTTTGCACTCAGAATTTGGCTGCTGAGGGTCAGACTGTCCTTAAAAAGGTTTCACCATTCACTTCTCAGGTTACTGTCTTCATCCTATCCAGTCCCTACGCTGATCCCAGACCTCATTATGTCAATACAAGTTTGTAGTAAGTTGTAATAACACCTCTTATGCCAATTCTGGGTTTACAATGACATGGCTCAGAATAACCAATAAAATTTGCTCTGTTAACAAGCTCTTTCATACTTGCATGAAATGGCTTAATTCATATGGCTATAAGCCATAAAATAGCCCTCCTGTACCAAAACTGGTGACAATTCATCCAGTCCCACAACAGCCATTCCACAGCTGGGGGAAGGCAGAGGCTGACCTGGATCATGATCCCCACAGGTTTGTTCAACACTGGACATGAGCTATTTGGCGGGATCAGATCATAAACTTTTATTTATACTGACAGGCTGTTCCTGAACTGCCATGATAGTTTTATCATTAATCTAGCTGCCACCACAAGTGCCTTTAAACTGCCTCAACTTCTCAGTAATGATAGCATGTTAACTTCTCTCTTCACTACAGAAATATGTAGAACTTCAGGCTATAAAGCCGAATAATTGATTTTTTTATTTCCATCATGAAGGAAAGCTACCTGCGTGATAAGCATTCTGCAAATAAACACAGGTGCTCCTTTATCAGTGGGGTGGACAGGAGGGAACTCTTGTCATCTCATGAATAAAGTACTGGTTTTTGTTTCCTCCTCCTCTGACAGATAACAACTCTGGTATTGTAGCCTCATCCTAGAGGCTCGCTTTTTGCCATTGCTGTTGAGTTGCTCATTTAAAAAAAAAAAAAAAACAACTAGCAAATGCAGCATAACTACTGCCAACATCAAAATACTTTTTGCCATTCTAGTCACAGAAAAGAGCAAAAGGCTCTTTTCTTTTTATGTGAAGGGCAGGGAGGGGTAAGTTTTAAATGCAGAGGACTCTGTAGCACTGCTGATAAAAGTTATTTAAATCCTTCTTCAGTCACCAGTGGGGAGATACCAGACATCACTCAATCACTAATAGCTGAAGCTACTTGTACACCTCGCAAAGAGCAATTACCATTCCAGAGAGGAACATTACAAAATAAGCCAGTTATAAGAAATCAGCAAGCCCAGGCATTTGAAGCAGGGCTGACAGGACAGAGGCAGGCAGCTCACCAAGCCTCAGCCCACCATCATGGGCTGCCCTGACCCACTCTCCACCCACCTCTGCCATTAGTTTAATCCTTTGTCTTTTACTTGCCAAGTCTGTATATACCTATGCATCTAGAAATTTAAAAATACACGCATCTGTTGCATTTCATACCACATAATTTCTTTTTCAAACTCCTATTATTGAATAAAATGCTGCATGTTGCAAAAAAAACCCATGTGCTGCAAAAATTCCACACTTCATCCTTTACAAAGCACATGCTCCGACAGTTTGCTGTTACAGCAGTGGTAGCAAAATTTCACACCCTGTAACTTAGAAGTTTCATCATGAGGAAAGCTTTGTGTTTACCAGAAACAGCACTGCAAGGTTTGCTACCAGCACCATGGGACAGAGCACCTGTGCTTTCATGTTGTGGTAACAAACTGCTGGGGGGAAAAGCAACAGAGACAACTGAAACAGAGTAGGTTTAAACATACAAATATTCTACTTACAAACACTGTGTAAAAATACCTGGCAACAGAAACTAAAAAAAAAGAATGTGTTAACTTATACCAGCCTAATGAAGTTTTAAATGCCAAACACTAACCTGCTTGCTCGAGTACCTGACTAACCTCTAAGGAAACCATAAGCACACACAGGTTTCTCTCAAATATTTTCTTCTAGCATAATCTAATCGCACCGGACACCCGAGGCTGCAGACACCAGCAGGACAGAGCAGCTCTCCTCTCCCCACCACTGCCTTCCCTTACCGAAGCCTATAACCTGAAAAAGCAACTATGCCTTCTCTTTCCTACTGGCAGCCCAGTTTCCAGGTACCAACCACTGTCCTCTCAGTGAAGACCTGGCATCAACTTTTAACCTAGTAGTTAACTGAACGCTCAGCACCTCTTCTCCCCTCGTTTGCAGCCTTGCGCACCTGGCCGTGCATCTCCCACACGGGAAAACACCGCCTGAAACACGGGCTTTTTCCAGGCGCTGCCGAGCACCCCAAAACACAGCAAGACCGGCGGCAGGACACCCGGAGGCAGCAGCAACCCCGGGGTCGGTCGCCGAC
>NW_010516300.1:0-1959 GCF_000687285.1 Phaethon lepturus
GAAGGAGCCCTGCTCTCCGGGATCGTCTCCCTGTGGCCTGTTCAAACAGGCGCGCACGAGTTTGCTGCGCTGGCAAGCTTTCGGCTCTTTGCCTGTTGCGTTTAGATGAGCTGGCTATTTGAACAGCACTGAAGTATCACAGCTGCTGGGCTGTGAAGTGTCTCCGTGACACGGGCCCCCGTTCCCAGGCACTTTAAAAGCCTCTGTGTAAAAGAAATTAATAACAAAGTAAGTGCATTGTGCTCGAATGCAGCTTCTGGAGAGACAAAGCGGTGGCAGGGGAGCGGCAGAGGGTGAGGGGGCGGAGTTTAACCTCCCCTCCCCTTCCTGCACCCCCCAGGCGGTGACGGATGGTGCCGTTTTCAGGGCATCACAAAACCAGGTCACATTAAGACCAAAACGGACGGAGTTGCCTCCTGACACCAGTGGGGTTTTGGTCGGGTCTCGCCCCGCAGCCGGCGAGCGATGCTCAGCCCCTGCGCCAACCGTCTCCAGCTTCAAGCTGCTCCCGGCCACGGTGTTTGTTCACTTTGTGATGGACAGAATTTGGGAAAACTCAAGCCTAAAAAGCTCTGCAGTCTCAGCTGGAGGCCGCGGAGGTTTCATCCCCAGCCTTTGCCAAATCAAGGCAGCAGCAGACAAACCCACCAGTCCCCCACGGAGCCGCCCTTGATCCCAGCGAGCGTGGAAAAGGAAAAAATGTATTTTAAATTAAAGAGGCGGGTTCGCAAGGGCTAACCATAATTCACCGTGTGCCCTGCGGGCAGGAACAAGAGGCTGACATGCAGAAAGAGCATCTTCCGTGGGCTTTGACCCTGAGGGGGATGCGGTTTCCCCCCAGTTTTCAGCTGGAATTTTCGGGGAGCAGCATCGCTCGTCTGCAAAATACCCCCGGCTGGGGAAGCGGCAGCGGTCGGGACCTCGGCATCGCGGCTCCGCCAGACGCCACGCGGCCATCGTCAGCGGTGATTAATGAGACGTCCGAGCTGTCACTCAGCGCTGCGACGAGTCTGTAAGCGAACGAGTTATACGAGGGGAAGGTGCCTGTGGGAGAAGAAAAGGGCTGGGCTGTTCACTCCAAACCTCACAGACCCTGTGGGAAGAATCCCGTTGGCGTTTGACTGTTCGGACAGGGAGTGCCCGGTCCCCAGCCGGACGTCTGCTCAGCTAGCGTCCCTCCCAAGCACCATTTTGCTCCCGATTTCCAAGGTGATTTGTCTCGTATGCGCCCCCCCGGCGCTGGCGGGAGGGGGAGGCAGGAGCCGGTCCCACCTGCCCGGGGAGAGCGATGTTTCTCCCATTCGGAGATGGGATCTTACCTCCAAACCCCGCTTTCTTTGACAAGAGCAGAAATCATCCACTCAATCTTCAAACGGCAGTTCAAAGCCTTTTCGTCACTCTCAAGATGAATTAGGCAGCTAAATAATAATCCAGGATAAGTCTTATCAAGGCATAAGAACTGTGACAGGGTCAGCCGGTGATGTGGCGGATCCAAGGCAGGAAAAACTTCGTGTTCCCGGTTAAATCCAACGCCTCTCAGGAAAATGCAGCCTCTTCCCATAACAAATAGCAGCGTCGGGAGTTAATACTCACCAGAGCAACGTTTCCAAGAAAAACCACCTCGGGCAGGGGGTCTCTTTGCTTTACGTGACGCCCAGGCAGGGCAGCAGCAGAGCTGCGGTCGCCGCTGGCCAACCCAAGAGCGCGTCAAGGCAACGCATCGCTGACCCAGTAGAAGACGGTCGGGCAGGTCCTGGGGCAGGAGGCTCAGGAGAGCGAGCCGCGTGCGTGGCCTGAGGGTGGCCGTTAAATACAGGGACAGCACGTCAGACTTGGGCCATCCCCAAATACAAGCGGTGGCGAGCAGAGAAGAGGCTCTGGAGGCTCCCTGAGATGCCCCTGTCCTGTTCTTACACACCACGGATGGGCACGGAGCCCGCGGGCCGCCAGCGTGGCCCG
>NW_010516300.1:2084-2389 GCF_000687285.1 Phaethon lepturus
CGCGCCATGGGTGAAGGCCTCGCAGCCCACCCATCCTGGGGGTGCCATTCCTTTCCCTCCAACCCCCCTTTTCCCAGGCACCTCCGAACACTAGGAAGAAAAAATAAATAAATAATCAGCGGCAGCAAGCTGGCTTCACCAGAACATTTATTTCATATAATGCATCATTTATTTTCAATTATCGTGGTACTTTCCCCCCGCCTCCCTCCCGCCCTCCCCGCGCACTCGGCGGAAAGTTTGCAGCGTTGCAGAAGAGCCGTGGCAGGAGCAGCGCAAGGCGAAGGGACAGGCACGATGGGGACACG
>NW_010516300.1:2519-3075 GCF_000687285.1 Phaethon lepturus
GACTAGCGCGCTGAAGGAGGGGACGGCAGCGAAGCAGAGCCGGTGGCAGGGATGCTGCCGGGGCGGGCACAGAGAGGGGTGAGAGCGGTAGATGCAGTTTCACCCCCCAGCCCCAGCCGAGCACCGGCTTTCTCTCCCTTTCCCTCTCCTCCGGGGACCTGCTCTCAACGCCTTGGCGAGCTGGAGCTCGGGGACGGAGCCAAGTCAACCTCTGGCTCGCGAGAGATGTCCAGACCTGAACTCTGGGATGCAGCTTGAGATGCGGTTTCCATAGTTGGTGGCCGAAAAACCCAAGCCCACCCCAAGTCCCTGCGTGGCCAGGAGACCTCCGAGGGCCAGGGTGGCTCTGGGCAGGACCCGAGCTGCTTGTGCAACACGCACCACGTCCCAGAGCTTCTCCATCCCATGGGGGATGCAGCCCAGGCATGGAGCTGCGGCACGCGCCGTCTTTGCCCCACTCTCGCACACCAAACGGCTTTTTTTATTCCCAGGTTTGCCTCAGTCAAAGCCACTTGGAAATCTCTGACACCTCATGAAAGATTTTCTAATGGGGTTC
>NW_010516300.1:3105-3582 GCF_000687285.1 Phaethon lepturus
AAAGCCCCAATTTATTGAATTAATGCTGCAGAGCAAAACCATGGCTGCTTAACAACTGGAGTATCAGTATTTTACAGCAACATAACTAATAAGGCCATTAATACAAACTGGGCTCACTCCTGACATTTATACCACTGTAAATCTCTCTCTCAGCACTGGAATTATTTATGCCATCCCAGGCGCTCAAGAAGCGCTGTCATCCTTTATCAGCCTGAAAGATTTAAGCCAAGAAATGACAAATATGAACGTAATTAAAGAAAGAAAAAAAAAAAAGGGAGCTGGAGAAGAGCTGGGACAGGCCCCCGGTGCAAACGTGGGGCTGCCCCTTGCTTTCCAGCAGGGATGGGACCAGGGGAGACCTGCACCCCAGCCCGTTCGCGTCCAGCGTATCCGGCCGCAGGTCCCCACGCGCACGAGGTTTGCCCTGAGCAGGGGGAACTCGGGTGGTTTCCGCAGGGATCGCGGACACGGCTGGTG
>NW_010516301.1:0-1481 GCF_000687285.1 Phaethon lepturus
AAAAAAAAAGAAGAAGAAGAGAGAAAGACGACGATGGAGAGGAAAAAAAAAAAAAAGAGAGACAGAATGATTTCTCTGCGAATTTCTAATGGGAAACTGTCCGGGATACTTCCTCCAGCAGCATTCCGGGTTGCATGTATTTGTATTTCATTGATGGAGTCCTTTGATTCACTTGCACTTCACCCTCATCTTTAGTAGAAAAACAAAACACAAAACAAACAAACGTGGCTGGGTTCTTTCTCTTTTAATCTCGGAGGGAAGCAGAAAGAGAGAGGGAGATCAAGCACTACCTTTTCCACCCTGAAATCCTTGTGGGTCGTTTGCTGTCCCACCTCTGAAATAAAAGGGAGCGGAAAGCACCAGGAGAGCAGAGTGTGCCTCCCTTTGCTGGGTCTCTCTTGTCCTGAGGGCAAAAACAAAAGGAAAAAAAGGAGAAAACAAACAAACAAACAAAAAAAGTATTTAATTCCCAACCACCGCTTTACACAACGGCAGCTTCCAATAAGAGGTACTGGGTACATGTAAAATATGTTGATACACACGAACAAAGTTTATTTTGGCTATAACTTGTGAATTGATAGTTGACTGTCAAACATTTGCATTTTATCTCATAAAGGTGTATCTATTCACGTAACCTTGTGATTTTTTTTTAATTATTATTATTATTTGAAAGACGTATAGCTATTTAACCTGGGGTACCTTGCAGCCGGTGATTGCTATCCCAGTTTGCCATCAGACCCTCACGCTTATTGCCAAGAAAGAGGGAAAGCTCTTCTACGCGAACTTTGGTATGGACGGGCTGTGTATCTATTTGTTCTCCATGAAAACAAAATTATTTATATTGACCATATTTTTTCTAGTGTATTTTAAGTTATTTAAAAAAGGGGAAAAAAAGAAAAAAAAAGATGCTGTTATTTCATTACATTTGTTGTCAGTACAATATATTTTGTTTCACTCAGGTTTGCTTCACCTTTTTTAATCCGTTTTCGACGTCACGAATTTCAATAAGTGCCAAGTAAGGAATTTAAGACACTTTGCGACCTATTGACTGAAAAGGGTAACGTTTTAGTGGACGGTTTCACGTCACCTCTGGTACTGTTACTATTGAGTCATCGGTGATATTCTTTCTTTTCTGTGCTCACGCCTTCCCTAGAGCTCGCACGTTTCTTTCTGCTCCGTAGATACCGCGACAAACCGATAGCGCCCAGCACGGCGAGGAAGCACCGCTCACCTCCGCGCATCTTTCGTTAACCGCTTTTTTTTTAATCGGTTTTCCTGAGTTTCGGCTTCGCAAAACTTATCGCGGCGTTTTGATTCGGCTTTCTTTTGAAGAAATATAGACCGGTGGAAGTTACGTAGCAATTGTGTCTTTACAAGTTCTGTCAAGTTCCCTCAGGTAATAAAATCGAGGAAAGCGTAATGGCTCCAAGTATTTTCCGGGGAAGGGACCGGGGGAATTGGCGCTCGCCAAAATCCGCACC
>NW_010516302.1:0-8365 GCF_000687285.1 Phaethon lepturus
GGGAGAAGCAGGGCTTATTTACCTGGTGTCGGTCGCGACTGTCGCCGGGCGAGCCGTGATGAGGCCTCTCTGTGAAGGGAAGAAGTGGCCTGAGAGTATGAAAGAAAAACTGGATGCATCTGAATCGTTGTGTTTAGAAAAGAGAAGGCTGGTGGGGTGTTAGGGTTACTCTCTTCTGTGTGCCGCCTTCTTTCTCCCGCTCTATCGTGAGTAAGAAAAGAAACTATAGGTTTAAGCTCCAGCAAGGAACACTATAATTAGGTGCCAAGGTAAAAAGTTCGGGTAATGGGATGACTGCACTGAGAATTTCTGTTGTTGGAGGCCTTTAAGAACAAATTAGGCTATACTCCATGCAGTTACCGTTGCATTGCCATTGCTGCTCTTTGTCATATAAGTATTCTGGCTTATAAACTTAGAAAGAAATGTTGAACACACAACGACTTGTCTAAAAGGTAAATGGGGATGCTTTTTATAGTGGTCCTGCACTTAGATAAATATGCAAGATTTAGGCTTTGCACTAGAAAATATGCAAACGTTTGGGCTCATTTAACACAGGGTATTTCCATCGTTTTCCTTGTTAGTGTGTGGTTTGTGCTGTATAGATTATAATTGGATTTTAATTTTGGGGTTTTTTCCTCCTGTTCTGTTTGGTTTACAGATAATGAAACACCGCCACGCATCTTACAGTAAAATGGGGGAGACTGCTGGTGGGGGATCAGCCAAAAAAGCTTTTAAATCACAAGATCAACAAGGGCCTTCCAGCAAGAAAAAAAGAACAGATGGAGAAGGAAGAAAACAAGGTCAAAAAAGAAAGGTAATCATTATTTAGGGTCAAACAAGTTAGAAAAGTAAACAAAGGAAAAAAAGGCATTTTTTTCCAGTTTTCTACTGGGATTTATAGAAAATATTTCATTAATTGAATGTAGTCCTCTTGAGGTAATGTCTAGTGTGAGCAGCTACTTTGAGGCCCACTGTGTTAACTACTCCCTGGTTTCCAGAATTTCTAGTTGTGTGCAGCTGCGCCTGTGACAAGTAGAGGGAAGCATTGCCAGATGATTAATAAAAAGGCAAGCTGGCTGTGCAGTTTTAAAGAGCTGCATAGCATCTGTTTGAGCAGAGTGATAAAAATCAGAGTTCATGCAGCTCAGGTGACGTTTATTCAGTTCTGGAAAATATTCTCTGTGTATCTCAGGTTTGGCCTAGACAACTTTCTGTTGGAGAGAGCTTGCTTAACCACTTATGAATGGCATGACCTCAGGATGCAGCTGGATAGCCAAACATCTTGTGTATTTCATATTTCATGACCCCATTCTTTGGATGGGAGGAACTAAGAAGAATGAATTGTTTTCCTTAACTTGCTTGAGATTAATTACTGTTTCTCATCTCAAAAAGCCTTTTTCGTGGTCAATAGCAACAGACCTCTGTCAAACCTTGAAGTGCTTTCACAGCCTTTTTATATTGTTGTAGATGGTTGTAGTAGCAACTGAATGGTTGCACAGCAGAGGATGTTTCAAAATTACCATATTTGCTGTAAATTTTTCTTTTCAGCAGGTCACTCAGACAGTCAAAAGGAAAGCTAAGGAACATGGGGACTGCGCCCCGGCAGGTAGGATTGTATTCTTTCCTTATGTTTGTCTTGTGTAAATTCATTGTTTTGAAAAAAACCTGAAAGTAAAAGTAGTAACTGCTGTGTTGAAACCATAGATGTCTGAGATGTCACTGCAATAAGTTTCCAAGTTTTCTTCCTGAACAGTAGCAGTGCGTATTTGCAGGACGGTCTTAGCCAGTGTTGTGGTTTAGCCCCAGCCAGCAACTAAACCCCACGCAGCCGCTCGCTCACTCCCCCGCGGTGGGACAGGGGAGAGAATAGGAAGAGTAAAAGGGAGAAAAACCGTAAAAGTGAGGAAATTCATGGGTTGAGATAAAGACAGTTTAATAGGTAAAGCAAAAGCCACACATGCAAGCAGAGCAAGGAATTTATTCACTACTCCCCATGGGCAGGCAGGTGTTCAGCCATCTCCAGGGAAGCAGGGCTCCATCATGCGTAATGGTTTCTTGGGAAGACAGACGCTATCGCTTGGAACGTCCCTCCACCCCTTCCTTCTTCACCCCAGCTTTATATACTGAGCATGACATCATATGGTATGGAATACCCCTTTGGCTAGCCTAGGTCAGCTGTCCTGGCTGTGTCCCCT
Organism: Phaethon lepturus; assembly: GCF_000687285.1. Classification (NCBI taxonomy): domain Eukaryota; kingdom Metazoa; phylum Chordata; class Aves; order Phaethontiformes; family Phaethontidae; genus Phaethon; species Phaethon lepturus. The sequence goes on from NW_010516302.1 coordinate 2,196, forward strand.
CCCAGCTTCCCATGCACCCTCAGCCTTCTTGCTAGCAGGCCAGCACGAGAAGCTGGACTGTCCTTGACTACTTAGCAGCAGCTCAAAACATTGGCACGTTATCAACATTTTCTCATCCCAAATCCAAAACATAGTCTCACACTAGCTTCTGTGATGAAAATTAACTCTATCCCAGCTGAAACCAGGACAGCCAGTGTGCATTCATATTACATGTGTTGTATATGCATGTATTAATCATACGCTTTTGTTTGCAGGTAGTGTTCTTCTCTTGTAAAATTCCACCACAAGTACCCAGAACGTTTTAACGTTCTCTTCACAAGTCATTGTTTTCTCTGTTAACCTTCTGTCTTAAGACTGGCATGTGTTGTATTGAACATACAAATGAGATGAGGCCCCTGCTGCATTGAGTTTCTTGTTTATGTGTATTCCCACTCTTTAATTTTATTCTGGGTTTTCTCATTTGTACCACCAATGATTTTGAGGAAGTATCAGTTTAGAATGAAACTGCTGTTAAGAAAGAACCTTTCTATTTTGTGTTTTTTAAACAATGTGGATAGATTTGACCTGATAGTTTTGTGTCATGGAAAAATCTTAACTGTTACACCTTTGACTACAACCTGACTGAATTGAATCACAAAGCTGTCTACCCAGATTTGAAAAACCATATGTTTTCCTTTTTTTTCTTTGTGTTAACAGGAGAAAAATGTTCTTCAAAAAAGGTGAAAGTAACCAGTGCTAAAATAGGATCTTGGCAGACTCTCTCAGAGGGCAATAGGCAGTTTCTGGAAACTGTAATGGAGTCAGTAATACTGTAAGTGCCAAATATCCTGGCGGTTCTTCTTTGTTCTACAAGGAATAAAATAAAAATCATAACATTGCTTGAACTGGAAAAGCTTTGGAGCTTTCTTGGGCAATATGGCTGGCTGTGTATATTTTGTCCAGTATAATATAACACTTCCTATCTGAAGTTGGGAATTTTTAGCTAGAGAGGTTCTGACTATGTTCACTTCACTTGATGTGTTCTCTGTGCTTGCAGGCTCTGTGATGAAAATTCTGCCTTTATTTTCTTTCCAGATCGGTTTTATGCCAACAAAATGAAAGAAAAAATGATGTTCAGAGACACCTCAATTTACTGAAAGAAAGGTAAGACATTATAATTAAAAAAAAAAAGGGGGGGGGGGCAGGGGGAGAAGGGATTTAGTTTACCCAGTTGTTTTGGACCGTGCTTACAGAATTGCTCCTGGGAGCGATCACATTCAGGAAATCTTGGAAGAGAGAGTTGATGCAAAATCAAGGAGGGAAATATCTTGATGTTATGTTAATTGAAGTGGACAGGTGAGAGTTGTTGGAAGACCCACTTTAACTACTTCTTGAATCAGGTTTTTACTTTTTATACAGGGTTTAAATTTATGGACAGCTATTAATTTTGTTGTTTTATGATGGCAGCAGAAGTTTATAGCTAAATTTTCTTATATGCTAAGTTATTTTCTGACTGTTGAGGTTTCTTCAAAGAGAATGGAAATTTTGTGTTGGGACATAACTTGTAGCCCTTTTATGTTGTTGTGGGAGTACATACGTATGCTTGAGTGTCCGAGAATTCTTGGGTGCATGTGTGCTGGTATACCAGGCTCTTATCAACGTAGAGCCTGAGGCTGTGTTGCTTTCTTTGTTCATACAGTATGTCAAGATTCAAACACGAGGAGCTAGTTTTTCATAAATGGTTTTCTCTTTTAATGTTTAATTTGTGACGTGTTTAATTTCTGAGTTGCCAAACTCCTGCAATCTCATCTGAGATACACCAAACTGCCACAATTTCCATGCATCTAACACACAGAACCAACTTGGAAGAATCCGAGGTTTCCTCAGAGTCAGAAGGACCTTTGAAAGCAAACTAAAACTATTCCTGTGGCACAAAACTATGCGTTGTGTTTTATAAAAGCATTTACCAATTTTACTAAAATGATCTTTGTTTGGAAGCAGTTAAAAATCCTGCTTTTAGAACTTAGTTTTACTTTGCAATACAGAAAGGTCAGAACTGTGAAAATATTTGTCAATGTCAATTTACAGTCAGGGCGTGTACAGGCCAATGGGATAGAAGCCATACAGCGTCAGTGTAATAGCAAAGGCTAGAATCGTGGGATTTCTTATTCGTGGTTCCTTCCTTAGACATCTATTCCCCATGATTTTTGAAAACAATTCAAGACAGCTTTTCTTCCTGTCCGGATCCTTTTACTTCACTGGCAGCACTTGGGCTAAACTGAGTTTAGTTTTTCCCCAGAGAAGTCATTAATCACTTTTCTTTTTGTTTTGCAAAGAACTCTAAACAAGTCATGCTTTCCTTTTTCTATAATAAAGGGTGCTGAGATTTTTCAAGACTTTAAAGGTGCCTCCGGAGAAACTGGGCAACCTGAAGAATGTCCCGAGCCTTCAAATGGCAGAAAAACAAATGCTTGAGACAAATGAGGAGTCTTTGGTGCAATTGCAGGTATGAAGGGTGAGGAAGGGAAGCAAGTATGTTACTGATCTGTTGCTGCTCCGTGCGTTGTAACTTTTTAGTGTACTGGCTGCTAGCTTTGCCTGTGCTGTTGTGGAGGGGTTGTCACCCACCTTCGCTACAAAGCAGTGTGTCTTTTTGGATGGTTTTTCAGTGACTCAGCTGATGCTATTATCAGTATCTTATATGCAAAAGGCTTACCATCTCTGAACTAAATTTTGTTCTGTTTTTTTGTCTGTTTTGTCTTAGGAAGAAATAAATGAAGCTAAGCGATCAGCAGAACGCATTGAAGATACTATACAGCAACTGCAGTACAAAATCCACATGCTCAAGAACCAATTAGAGGAAGATGAAAAAAAGGCCAGGAAGGTATTTCTAATGAATGTGCTGCATTGCTCTAAGGAGAATGTGTTTCCAGGCTATTGCACCCAAGCTGTTTCTGCAGAGTGTGTTGTAGGAGGAAGGCCTTTTTCGGTTTTGGGAATATATCTTTTCAATCTTTCCAACTTCAGCTGCAAAATTAAGAAGTTTAGTTTTCAGAAGCTGGATAATGACAGCCAGTTTATTTTCCTACTTGTGCGCCTGATGTTTAGTTTGTTGTTTCCCCTCCAACTCTTTTTCCCCTTCTAGGTGTTCCAGGAAAATGGCAGTGGAGCACTCCACCTCCCAGAACTCCCCAAGCGCAGTTTACAGGCACCCACTTTGCAGGTGAGCACAGAATGTATTTTCAGAAGCATCTTGGCTATGAGAAGAAAGGCAACAGAATGTGGTTTTTATCACTTAACCTCTGGGGGCAATTCTGAAATACCTGAAAGTTTTCTCTCTTTTTTCTTTTTGTTTTCTTTTCATTGAGAGCTATATGCTTACATTTTAGAAACAAACCAAAACCCTAGAAAACCGGCCATTTGGAGGATCACGTCTCTTTTCCTAGGAGCCCTGTGGTCCTAGGGAACCTGTAATCATTTGTGAAATATATCTTCTGTAACTGATGGAAGGAAGACTTTTTCATTCTGTGTATTTGAATTGTTTTTATTTTAGCTGTCTTTAGGTACAGCTAGGCTGCATGAAAGTGAAATTTCTGTTGGACTTAATGAAAGCCATTTTTCGTTTGTCTATTATTCTTGCTTTCCTTCTTTAGGAAGAAATTTTGAAGATGGAAAATCAGAAAGGTCTTTTAAAGGATATGAACACTATTCAGCAGTCAGCTGACTTGAAGAACATGTTAACCCTCATTGAAAAGACCTATGAGAAGGTGGACTTCCTTTGAGAAACCAAAATAAGTGGAGTCTCCTTTGAAGAAAGAACCTAGGCCAGAACTCTGTGTTAATGTAGAGCAGCAGGATGCTGATCATGGAAACAGTATTTGCTTCCAAATGGCTTTACTGTTGTGACTGCTGAATTTCTCTTAAAATATTTTCTATGAATATTGGCATATAAATCTGTAGATGCATTCTGGGACTCTTAAGTGATCAATCAAGGTTTGGGGGGCAGGGTGGTGGACCTGTGATGATGTCTAATGATGATATATACTGTTTGAAGAGAAGGGAGGGAAATGGATCCTGGGTTTATTTGGTCACTTTTATAGCATAAGGCAACCTATTCCATTAAATTTGGACTTTTATATCACATCTGTAAATTGGTGAAGACAGTATCTCTTACCAAACAAACTTTTGTTTTGGAGTTAAGTCCTCTTTAAACCTGAAACATATAGTAAAAATATAATTATCTAATGCTCAGTTGCAAATCTCCTGTTCAACTTTCTTACCTTTTTTAAATAAAAAATATTCTATGACAGGAAATGGAATAATTTTTACCAAATGTACAGGATTATTTTTTTTTTACATTTTCATATTTACTACTTTAAAAAAAAAAGACATTCACACTTGGTTTATCCAGATGGTTGGGGAAAGCAGGTAAGAATATTTTAGAGCAAAGCCCTAACCTCAGTGCTGTATAATCATCTGATTTTGTTTACTGTCTTCAGAGGAAGAAATTTAAATCAAAAGTTTGTTTCCCATGCGCTTCAATCTCTTCTATTTTTTCCAAGATAGAGTTTCTCCCTTAAAAGACTCTGTTATAAAGTGCTTTCTCCAGTCAAATTATCTGTTAGAAGAGAGCAGTGCTCTTTGCATTGATTTACTACACAAACACATGTTCTTTTGTTCATAAGCTGCTTGTACTCTTAATGAGACAGCTAATTATGTCTATTCTCCTACGAGAGATTAAAAGCCTCTCTGTAGTTGCTACATGTAGGATCAGGAAAACCAGATGCTGTACTTGCTTGTTTTATACTGAATCACATGAAAAAGTATATAAATATTTAGAAATATTTCTCAAATTCTTGATCACTCTACAACGCGAGCACTTACTGTCATAATTTAGTAATTTAATCCAGATTATGGGTTCAGGATTCTCCTGCAGGCCAGCTATCTTAATTTTTAAGTAAAGATTTACGCCTTTGTTTTCATTAAGGGTGACTGACTTGTGAGCAATTTACTATGTGGGTTTTGAACTTCATGAACCACATAGATACCTTTTTTAAAAAAAGAAAATACAGAAGTGTGGAAAAGGGCAGTAAGTAGGAGTCAGATGTGACACAGCTTCTGTACAAGGAAAGTTGAAATAGCAGTAACTGAAGAAGAAGATAATAAAGACGTAAAGCATTTTACAAAAGCACTGAGTGGGGATTGGTTACTTACTGCTTTTTACAACATAGGAATGAGGGAGTAGCTGGTTTTGTGGCTGGACAGCAAGTTCTTAAACTAAGGTACTCTGTCTAACAGTGCCAGAAGATTCTATGTAAGCTAATGTGTACAAATAGGTGTGAAATAGAAGTAAACAAATATGAAGTGTGTGTCTATCAGAGACAATTAAATGGTTTGGACAAGGTGGTGATACATTGCTGATGAACTTTTAGTCATACATGCTGAAGTATACATACTTCCATACAGAAGTAGGATGAAGTTTTCCTTGGCTATGTGCAGTATTTTTTATGTTTCTCCAAGAAAGGCTGTAATTACAAGACCTTTTGCAATTGTTCCGATGTGGTCAGCTCCTGGAATTGCAATTTTTGGTCTCTTCCCTTCCTTCCAAATCTAGTTTAGATTGCAATGTGTTATGCTCAAAATAGTGTATAAATGCAAAGAGGAAGCAATCTTGGGCGGGGGAGCATACATACCTTTTATGTATGTTAGGTGCTATTTCTTTGTTACTCTGAAAACCAGTTTTTTCCATCTCCAGGTCGATATTTCCTGAGCTGATTGTTGGTGTGTTCTTTGTAGCTGAGGGGTCTCCTGTACCAAGCCTCATCTTTTCTCATCCTCACTGCCCCATCACTTAACACCCTAAGCCGGTATTTCCTGGCACCACATCCTGTATCTCCATTTCTCAAGGCCTTTGCTGTCATACTCGACCTGTATTTCTCTACATCATTATCATGGAATAGAATCATAGAATAGTTTGGGGTGGAAGGGTGCTTAAAGGTCATCTCGTCCAACCCCCCTCCAGTGAGCAGGGGCATCTTCAACTAGATCAGGTTGCTCAGAGCCTCGTCCAATCTGACCTGGAATGTTCCCAGGGATGGGGCATCGACCACCTCTCTGGGCAACCGGGGCCAGGGCTTCACCTCCCTCATTCTGAAAAACGTCTTCCTTATATCTAGTCTAAACCTGCCCTC
>NW_010516303.1:0-8190 GCF_000687285.1 Phaethon lepturus
AGGGGGAACCCCAGGCATTACTTCCAAGGAGTTTCAGTAAACGGCTTCTTACTGGGAGAGCGGAGAGTCTGCTGCAAGGACAGGTTCATGTCCCAGTCTACCCAGCTTTAAAGATGGGTGGACAAATTCCAACCGGTACTAGCGACGTAGCGTTGCACATGGGCGTATTTCCTCGTCAGGCTCCGCGGTCTTTAAAGTTAGCGGGTAGCCTGCAGTCACCGTCGCTTCCCGTGATACGCTGCGTGTTCAGTGAATAAGGTGTTCTCAGGAGCTGCTCAGTAATGCTTTGCTTTAATTACCTCACAGCTTATGTTTTTAATATATATTAGTGTACCTAACTCTGCAAATCTCACGTTTTATTTGTCACTGTTGTAGTGGATGTTCATTGTGTATTTGGATCTGCCTGGTAAATTCAGAAACAGAAGAGTTTGCAGATAATTGCAATTTACTTTATGCTGTCATGGCTCTTTAAATGTTTATGATACAAGTGACTGCTGAGCCACTTAGGAGCGTGCAGGGAGTCCAGTTTATATGATCAAACATTGAAATTTCCATTCAAATATTTTTAAAAGCCTTGTGTATTATACAGTTCTTGAAATTGGCTTTGACAAGTGAAAAAATCCCAGTTTTCATGTAGTTAGTTACCCCAAAATACACAATCAATTACACGAATGACTTGTGGCATGTATTAGGGTGAGTAAAGCTGTACAACACTGTAATGGCAATAAATAATTCTGAGTCTCATTAAAATTCCCTATATACATATCCAGCTTAAAGTCAATGGTAAGTCAGAAGAAATGGAAAATTCATCTTACTGGATTTGTGTTGTGCCAAGGATGAGAAGGCTACATAATTAAATATTAATTTCAGACAGGCTCCCTTAAAATACAGATTTACACAAAGGCATTATTGTTACATACTTCCAGAGTTTGATTTTAACAGTAGTGCTAGTATATGTTATGCGTTTTAGCTTGTATTGTTTAAACTTAAAGTAAGAATTTGTATATTAGCATTTACTGCATCTTGTGTTAAGCAAGCCTCTGTCCTTTCTGTAACTGACCTTTGTGAGTATTTCATGATAAATGTGGGTATTAAGGGGAGTAACTTTCCAGAGCAGTCATATTTCTCGTAGAATTCCTCAGTTTTGTTTCTCTTTTCCTCCATTTTCTTTCAGTGAGCTTTGTTTTGCATGTTTTGTTAGAAGAGAGCAAACTAACACTTTCCTATGACAGTTAAACTCACAAGGATGAGTACTTTCACTTATAACATTAATCTCCAAATGCATGTAGCCAAAAAACATTTTGTTTCTCAGGACATCAAGTTGTCAGCAGAGGTCAAACCATTTGTTCCAAAACATGCGGCGGTAACTGTGGCACAGTCAGAACCCTCAGAAGCATGTGTCTTTCCTAGGTACTTAACTACATGCTACCCATTTGTTCAGGAGACATCTTTGGATAAGTATGCATATTTTCTGAATCTTATTTCTTGGGGGATTTTAACCTTCCAGTTTCAGACATCGAATACTCTTATGAAGTCAAAGCTCTGATACATTAATATTCTAACTGTAGAAATGCTTGTGCGTTGTCTTCATGATTTAGGTTTTTGCATTTGTGTTCTTTGGGCATGTATCTGGTACCTTGTCTCTTGCTCCCAAGGGCCTGTATTGTTACAGAGCAATTCAGAGGACTTACTGGTTTGTAATGGTCAATCTGCCTCATTTGTGCTTTGGAAGGAGCTGAATCCAGTTCCTGGGTGAAAGAATGGTTATGTTATGACAAAGCAGGGGTAAATACAGTCATGTAAAAGGAAGAGGAAGATCCTCCAAGAAGGTTTCTCATGTCATAAAACATGTAAATAATGTATGGGATTTCTCCTGGATCTCGTCTCCACAATCCATGCATCCCCAGAAAGGCAATTTTAGTAAGAATGCTACAGGTTTCTAAAAGGTTTTCTTCTAATAAGGCCTGAAAAAAAAGGCATTCTTTGTAGGCTTATAAAAGTATTGTTAACCCCAGAGCAAGCTAGAAAAAAAGCCTACATAGTAGACTAGGAAATAATCAAATCTTGTAAGAATCTTGTGATGTTACAGAGTTCTCTAGTTGCTTCTTAGAACTCCAAATCATTGGATTAATTTTGCAATTACTGCAAAGTTATTGGTGCATCCTAAAAAATTCAGTTAGAGCCATAGTGAACACATTTATTGTAGGCCTTCATTTTATCCTACAGGAAATCTCAGTATTTTCAACCTACTTTGATTTGTAATAGAAATTTAACATTGAGGTGAGTATGGGCTGGCCTATGCATTGGAAAAAACACAGCATTAGCATTAAATCAATTAGCATTTAAAAAAACCCCATCAGACAGCAGCAATATTCTGATGAATATTTTGTCGTGTTGGAACTGGGGCATAGTTGTCTTTTTTTGACTCTCGTTTGTTACTCTTCTTTGTTTGTAAACTGTGATTGTAAGAGTTATTTTGACTACAGTCTATCAGCATTGCAACAGGCAGTAAGAAATGTGTTAGCTGAAGTCTCTTGTTCTGATGGGAAGGTTTCTCCGTTTTTGATCATCTGCCCAAGATTCAGAGGTTGGCCTCTTCATGGTGAACAGCTTTAAAGCTAAATGCAACTTTCTTAAGTTGTGAGATTTCCTTACTCCTTAATAAAATTTTGATCTCGGCATATAGTTTCTTTACAAAGAGTAGGAGGAAATTGGAAGGGGACTTTCAGTATACATTTGAATGAAAAAGATGTGCCCCAGACATGATGTATTTTCATAAACTGTGATGGTTTTTAAATGCAGGTCAGTTAATTATTATCTTATAATTCTGTATTGTATTTCATACATTTTTTTATACTGCATAAGATGCTATACTCCTACTTTGTTATTATGGCATTTTAAGACAGAGTTTACTCTTCAATGTTTGTATTTTTGCAGTCAAGTATGTAATGCATGTCATGTGTTTATGCGGTGCTTTTGGTTTGTTTCACGAGAAAAAGCCTGCCAAAAATAAGTACAAGGAATCTTGATAACCTTAAACAGAAATGAGTACTGTAACTGCAAAGTAGACTAACTTTGAAACTTGGAAGCAGATAAGATCTATGTTTTAAAATATTTGCTAAACTGAAATTAATTCTTTTTAAAGCAGACTAGAGCAGTGAGTAAATACTTAATTGAAGTAACATGGAATAGTTTTCTTTTGAAATATAGCTTTCTTGTTAAACAGATTCTTCAGCCAAGGAATGATATGTTTATCTAGGTAACAAGTATATGCTGAAAATTTGCCCTGGGATGACTTCTCATCTCTTTCTCAATGTCCATCACATAGTGTTCTGGGAGATCCTGCCTTCTGTGAATACTCCAGCTGCTCTCACTCACCTGATGTTTCAAATGTACCAGTAGCTGACTCACAGTATCATTCTAACAACTCAACACATGGTTCAGGAGTAGTCAGTGAATCTGCTGAGCAAACGTATCCAATCAGACAAGAAAGTAAGAACCTTTCAAAGGTGAGCAAATACCCATTTTTTTTAAATTAAAATTAAATTCTTATTTTAAATCTATCTTTCTAAATGTTTGGTTCATTTTTAAAGTGAATAAGCACTCTCTGTTCTTGTAGTGACAATGAATGGCATTTAAAGAGGATGGTAGTAATGTGCCCAGCTTCAGAGTTCAGTAAAGTTCATGGAGTTCTACAGTTGAAATTAATACAGTTTTTCGAGCAGTATTTTTGGAACATAAGGGGAATTTAATTCTTTTTCTTCAGAAAGCAACATCTGGGGAAAGAAGAGAGAAGAGACCATTCATGTGTGAACTATGCTTTCCTTTGTTCACTGTTTGGTCTTTGGGGGAGAGAGTAAGGTCTTTTTTTTTGAGCCCAGTGGCAGCTTCCATGAACCTGAGTTAAGAAAGACCTGGTGGCTGTAATCAGCTATGTGGCTGATACGTGATTAGATCACATCTGTCATTGAAGGGTTTCCAAGATCATCTACGGGTAGAAAACAATCCACAAGAGAGTAGGGGCTTGTGTTGGTGTCGAGAGGGAAGAAAGGTTCATCTTAGAAATACTCTCTTTCAATCAAAAGTAAAACAGATGCTTGGTAAACATCTTCTGTAATTTTTTTTGTCTGTGCCTGTTTGGGGCTAAATTTCCTGAAAGTTGGATAATACTTTCAACCAAAAATAGACAAACTCAAAATATAAAAATAAAGAAAAAAAAATCAAATGTATTATTAATCCATTTCCCTCAGTGGTTAGACATTGTGCCTCTTGGATTTGTAAGGCTGTTGTTGTTTCCAACAGGCTCAAGTAACCTGTTCTCCAGTCACATCCTTCTGGTGGACCTTACTCCCTAGGCAGAGACGTGGTAACTTCACTGTGGTCAAGCCTGTGTAGAGGAAGTTGTAAAATTAGGTCCTAAGCATGCAAAGGCTAGAGACCTAAAATTAGTAGTTTTCTTGCTGAGAGAAAAATTAAACACTGAAGCTCTCTGGGGAGATGATTAGTTCAGCATTAGCACAGGTGTTGTAATATGGAGAAACTTAGCTTAGCTTCTGGGAAGAGTTCTCTGATCTTTGTAGGGGCTTGGACTCAGCTCTGTACTGTTTGACAGTCTTTCTGTCATTGTTCCCTGTCATTTATTTTTTTTGTGAGCTTGAAGAGGAATGATTGATCTTCGCAGCTTTGCATTAATTTGATCACACGTCCTAAAGCTTTAACAGTTTAGCTTTGGAGGTCAGGAAGTGCCTCATCCTCCCACCTGAGAACATAATGTTGCTGCCAGATGTGCTTTAAATCTAGTCCAGCATCCTGTAATCAGAAAGAGTGAAGCCACTCGCCTAGGTTGATACAGTATACTTTGCACAGATGCAAGCCTAGTGCTTGTTCCTTGCCTGCCATACTGATTCCTGAGCCCAGCTCTGCTAAACTGTATTTCTTGCAAGAATCACAAGGCTTTCAGGACTTTACAGTAAAGGTGAATGTGTTTCCTTTACTGGGGTCATATAGGTGTATCTTTTCTAATTATTTTCTGTCTGTGCCAAGTGTTCTGGATGTTGACATAAATCTTGCCTAGTTTTGCCCATCATACGTAGTTTAGTCAAACAATTGGGGTGATTTTAAGATTTTAGAGCTGTTCTAGAAGAAACTCTGTTTTAGGAAATCAGACTGGATGATTTAAGACCAAACAATTTAAAACTGTCAAAAATGCTCTGATTAATGGGATCTTAAAAGTACAGTTGTCTAAAAACACACGGAATAATCCCTCTTGCTTGGGCTCTAGTATGTGTGAAAAATGGTACAGTTAACAAGGTAGATGAAATTAAATAACAAAACTCTAGCTGGTTGTTTCTGTTTTATTGTTTATTTGTGGTTACGCCATACTATTTATGTTTTATTAACTTGATGGCCAAGCTTCAGATCCAGAGGTAGTTAACTGTAACTCAAGTCAAGACAAACTTAACGCCTTTACAAAGTTCAAGTAAAATCAAATAAATGTGTCACAAATACTTGCAGCAGAGGAGATCAAAAGAGGGTGAGAAAAAATTAGACAAGAAAAGGCACAATGGAGATGAGTCTTCTGTCAGAATTATGAACAGGACTTCGTTCCAGACCTCCACAAGCAGCAGAGAGTCCATGAAGCCAGGTACAAATGTGTTTGGTTAGAAATGCATTAAATAGGTGTAAAATGGTTGACTGTGCTGTAGCCTCCAGTTTGTGACCATGTTTCTAAATCTCGAATAATAAAGGAACAGGACTTCTTTCCTGTGTGACTTTTTGACAAGGAATGGCAACTTAATGTCTTTTTGCTGTTTGAACAAATTCATGTAAACTGAACGAAAAATTTTCTAAGCAAGCATCTGAATTTACAGTTGCTTGTCGAGTCAGTGTTGTGCATACATGTTTGTTATAATTGCTAGGTTGTTTTTTTTTATATGAGCTATGTGTAACAATAGTTCTTCTGACGATAACTGTAGCTATGTCAACTAGTGTATTATAAAAAATACCTAGAAATCATCACAAGCAAGTTTATTCAGACTTCACATGCTTTATTCAGACAGGTTCAATAAAACTACAAAGAAGAAGTCAACTCAAACTCCAAAACCAGAATATCTTCCTGTACCCCCATTTGAAGCTACCATTCTGGATTTTCACAAGACACAGAGTTTGGGAAGCAGTGAGACATTGAAAGTAAAACGTAAAAGTGGACCAGTATATTCAGGGGAAAGTAACATTACGTGCCTTAGAAAACCACAGATGTCTCAAGAGTCGAACACAGAGGTTAGCTGATGTTTTCATGTTGCAGAACTCATAAAAATAAAACTTGTCTGAAGTTCAAGCATTTCTGAATGCAAGTATTTTGCATTCAGTGTGGTAGCTTAAGACCTGTTTAAGTACCTTGCAAGTAAGGAGTTTCAGAGCCAGAGGAATTATGGTTCGTGTTGTAGATGGTGGTGTCAGTGCTTGCTGTCTCCTCTTTTATCCTTTCTCACTATTTTTTCCTTGTCTGTGCTGCCAGTAGATAGGGGAAAGCCACATACTGTTAAAATTTAGACTGGTGCTGCTATGCTGTAGACTTCTAGATTGCCTATACAGAGTACATATGTTCCTGAGGTTTCTTAACAGCTTCTTCTTTTCTTTCTCACCTGGAAATAATAGGTAAGCAGTTACTTATGCAATAGTTTTAACAGATTTTAAAAAAAAAAAAAAGTAGTCTGGAATATTGTACTTAATTGCTTTGTGCTGAAGGATAGAAATAAGAAACTGAATTCCAGAAGGAGGAAGAAAGATTGTTAAGACCTAAGCATTTAACTTGATTCTTCCTCTTCATTTCCTTGGTTCCCTATTTGTTAGTTAATACAATACTGACACATTCAGTAGTATGTCACATATATCTAACCTGAGTATTACACAATAATTAAAGGTGAACAATTTTGAAGTATCCAAAGAGCAAAGTATTTCCAGTGCCTCTGAGTGGAAAACTATTGTGATGGAAAAAGACCTTTCTGCTGTCACTTGAGTTTACTTTTTCATTGCTAGTTTGAGTTTGATGATGGACTTTTTTTTTAATGTGCTTGGAACATTAAAACTTTTTTTCTTCTTCGTTCTTAGAATCATTATTTGGATGCTTTTGTAAAATGTAAGAAATCATCATCTTGCTTTTACAGCAGTGGAGAGGCATCTGCTTATATTTTTTAATGCTATAGGCTCAAAATGATAGTTCCACTAAGAAGAGCAACAAAAAAAGTCAGGCTACAAAATTTCCTACACCTTTATCTGTGCATGTGTTGAGGATTTTTTAATTTATGGAGGTTTTATGTTTAGCTCCATTTAGGTCAGTGATTTTAATCCTACTTTTATGATACTGTCTATTTTACAGGAAGGTACTTCTGTGGAAAGCAAAGCTTCATCAAAAACTTTAGATGAAACAGCAGCCAGTGTAATTCCCTCTTCATTTCATGGTAGAGGTAAGTGCTCCAGACACAAAACTATTTCCCTGTAATTTAACTGCTTACTTCTCATAAATTTGGAAAACTGAAGGGTTCTGAGGAGCTGTTTATGTGTGAAGTAAAACAAAGAATTAAACAGCAGGCTCATTACAAAAGAAAAAAAACAAAGCTGTGTCAGTTTCGTCAAAGTGAGATGACCACTTATAGCTCATTCTTGCTTATAGATTTCATCAGCAGATCAAAAGTGGGGTTATCTTTCTTCTCTGTTTCATTGATGCGTAAGGGCAAATGTTGCTGTAGTTGCCTCCCATGTTGTTTAAGAGGAGATAAAGTAATGCATACTGATTTTTGGAATTCTTGTTGAGTCATTTTCAGATTTTTTTTCAAGAATAAAGAAGGGGTAAATATTTGATTAATCTTGATAAGCAGATTTGTTTTAAATATCTGGCATTCTAGAGTCTAGTATGTAACTAAAGATTATTCTGTGGCATGTTATTTCTGTCAAGCCTGTTAAATAAAGGAGGATAGCTGTGGAGAGCTGTGATGCTGAAATATCCCCCTTTGTTTTGTTCCGTTTACTTGTTGTCTGTGGGGATGCAGAACTTTTGAGGTTTGTGGGGTTTTTTTGTTGGGTTTTTTTTTTTCCAAATTGCCACAAACTATCAAGTACCTAGTTTCAAGTAAGTATTTAAATTTAATTAAAGTACTGAAATCCAGAATTGTGTGGGAAAAAAAGGATTCT